>NC_053501.1:1647293-1720735 GCF_905171775.1 Rana temporaria | reverse complement strand
CAGGCGCGGTCACGCGTCACGTTTTTGTTGGTTTGCGAAGTTGAGACTTCCTCTGCGAGGAGCAAAAATGTAAAATATTTCCGCAAATTTTAAGGTGAAATTTTTGTTATTTTTGTTTTTAATGTGTGAATGGAGAGGGGAAGATGGCGGCGCGAGCGATGCAACCGGGGGGAGGGGCTTCTTAAGGCGGAACTTCAGGCAGAGATAAAATACACAGAAGAAACGTTTTATCCGCCGGCAGGATTTTGTCTGTACAGTCCTGAAATTTGTACAGCTCTGTTACACCGCAGTGTAGATGAGACTCCTCCTATTGTAGGCTGTCCTTCTTCCACCCCCAGCCTGCTGATTGGACAGTAAAAAAAAAATAAGCCCCCCCCCCCCCCCAGTATACACAGGCAAGGCAACAGCCCCCCGGTGCACAGATGCAGGATGACCACCCCCCCCCCCCCCTGTGAGGTCATCAGGGTGACCCCCACCCCCATTGCACACGCAGGGTGACCACACCCCCTGTGAGGTCATTAGGTTGACCACACCCCTTCCCCCAGTACACACAGGCAAGGCAACCACCCCGCCCCCCCAGGTGCACAGATGCAGGATGACCACCCCCCCGTGAGGTCATCAGGGTGACCCCACCCCCATTACACACATGCAGGGTGACCACACCCCCTGTGAGGTCATCAGGGTGACCACCACCCCCTCCCCCAGTACACACAGGCAACCGCCCCTGCCCTCCCCCCGGTGCACACATGCGCAGGGTGACCACACCCCCTGTGAGGTCAGCAGGGTGACCACCCCCCTGTACACACAGGTAGGGCAACCGCACCGCCCCCCAGATGCAGGATAACCACACCCCCTGTGAGGTCAGCAGGGTGACCACCCCCCAGTACACACAAGTAGGGCAACCGCCCCGCCCCCCCAGGTGCACAGATGCAGGATAACCACACCCCCTGTGAGGTCACCCCCTCCCCCAGTGCACACACACACAGGTTTACTGTACTGCCCATATGGAGGGATTGGTAGAGAGGGGTGGAGGAACCCCCCGGCACACGTCTGTAGGGTGAGCACCCCCCCCCCCCCCCCCCCAGTTTCTGGTAATCGGTTTTGCAGGAAGAAAAGTGAATCGTTGATTTGTATTTATTTTTTCGCAATTTAAATTTATTTTTTTTTTATTTTTTTCCTGAATTTAAAGAAACCAACAAAACGCGTCTCCTGACCGGCGCGGCGCGGATCGTTCTGCTTTTCCTCCGGTGTTCCATGTGGTCTGTACAGGCTCTGGAGGTATCCACTGTGGCTAATGCAGAATGTTCTGTTCTAGTTCTGACATCGGGGGTGGGGCATCTGCGGTGATCTGCCGCCAATCGGCATAGATGAGATCTTCTGTATTGGTCGATACTTGGTTAGGGGGAGGAGCTCTGCCCAGAACACGGTCGGTGGGAGGAGATTTTGGGAAATTGTTGAGTTGGGTGTAGCGGAGGACAGGCTGGGGGGGGTTGGTCTTCATAGTGTTGGATTGTGATTGGCTGATTTGTCTGCTCCCACCCTGTCATTGCCTAAAGAGGACCTGTACTGCGGGGGAGGGAGTCCCGGCTTCATGGGGGGGGTCCCTGCAAAAATCCTCAGAGCCAAGGACCGAGATTATGCAAATTCAGACTTTTTTCAAAGTCAGGCCTGGCTCCGCCCACTCCTACCCTTGTAGATCTCCTTCACACTTGCCTTGATCTCTGATGAGGAATCTGCATTCGGTTACGGGGGGGGGCGGGGCTTGCTGAGCCGCCCCCCATTCACTTGGATGAGCAAATGGATGTAAAAATAGGGCTCAGCCCCTCCCCCTGAAAAGAGGCGGGCCCAAACCTCGGATTCACTTGCTGAGATCAGATTTAGAGTTCTGGGGGTGGGGCTCTGAAGATTTGGGGAAGGGGGGGGGATGCGCAGGGAACCTTCTTTATGCAGGGAACGGAGGCGGAGACTGACGTGGAGTGCAAGCTCTTCTGCCAAAAGAAGAAAAAAAAAAGGGAAGTGATTTTCATTAGCGGTTATTGTTATTTATTTATTGATGACTTCGGCTTCTCCGGAGTTCTGTTTTAAAAAGTGAAACTTTGAAGAAGGGAAAATTCCCGGGACGTCGCCTCTGGGGGGCGCTACTTCCAAAAAACGGATTCAAGGTGCAATTTAAAAAAAAAAAAAGTTCCAGGAACCTTTTGTTTTGCAATTTCAGGTTGTGTACAATCGGGGGAGGGGGCACTACACTGCGTATAGGAAATGTGTACAACCACAGGGGGCGCTACACTCCATATAAGAAATAAAAGGGGTGTGGAAATGTAGAAAAAGTTACTTTGTATCCATCCAATGATCGGATGGCAGAACGATCCTCTGAATTGGTAATGACGGCATTGTGAGCGTCTGTCTAACGTCATCAATATCTTTATAGGGGATTTTTAGACCTTCCAGGAAGGGGCGGGCATATTGCCGATAAGTGACAGTATAAGAAGGGGGCGGAGTCAGCAATGCACCTTAATCTCCATTCGTTGAGAAAAACGGCTGATAATTCCAATCAATAAAATCTTCATCGTTCCCAATCTATTTATGTTCAGTTTTCTACTTGTTCCTTGTTAGGTGATTTTTTTAGACCTGGCAGGGAGGAGTGGCCATGTTGCCGATCGGTGATCGGATAATAAGGGACGGCCATGTTGCCAATTGGTGATTGGATTAAAAGGGGCGGCAATGTTGCCGATTTGTTAATAGGATACAAAAGGGGCGACCATGTTGCCAATTGGTGATAGGAACGAAGGGGCGGTCGTGTTGCCGATCGATGATAGGAAAGAAGGGCGGCCATGTTTGTGATCGGATAAAAAGGGGCGCCCATGTTGCCAATGGGTGATAGGAAAGAAGGGGCGTCCATGTTGCCAATGGGTGATAGGAAAGAAGGGGCGTCCATGTTGCCAATGGGTGATAGTATGAGAAGAGGCGGCCATGTTTGTGATCGGATAAAAAGGGGTGCCCATGTTGCCGATGGGCACCCCTTCTTTCCTATCGGCAACATGGGCGTCCCTTCGCATACTTTCACCCATCGTCAACATGGGCACCCCTTCTTTCCTATGTTGCCAATGGGTGAAATTATAAGAAGGGGTGCCCATGTTGCCGATGGGTGATGGTATGAGAAGGGGCGCTGATGGGTGAAAGAATGAGAAGGGGTGTCCATGTTGCCGATGGTATGAGAAGGAGCGCCGATGGGAAAGAAGGGGCGGCCATGTTGCTGATGGGTGATGGTATGAGAAGGAGTGCCAATGGGTGATGGTATGAGAAGGGGCGGCCATGTTGCCGATGGGTGATGGTATGAGAAGGGGCGGGCCATGTTGCCGATGGTATGAGAAGGGGTGGGCCATGTTGCCGATCGGTGATGGTATGAGAAGGGGCGGGCCATGTTGCCGATGGTATGAGAAGGGGCGGGCCATGTTGCCAATCGGTGATGGTATGAGAAGGGGCGGCCATGTTGCCAATCGGTGATGGTATGAGAAGGGGCGGCCATGTTGCCAATCGGTGATAGTATGAGAAGGGGCGGGCCATGTTGCCGATCGGTGATGGTATGAGAAGGGGCGGGCCATGTTGCCGATCGGTGATGGTATGAGAAGGGGGTGGGCCATGTTGCCGATCGGTGGTGGTATGAGAAGGGAGCGGAGCGATGCGCCTTAATCTCCATTCACGGAAGATCCCAAACAAAGGTAAATGGGAAGCTGCAGAATTCCAATAAATAAAACCTTCAATGTCACTAACCCATTTCCAGGATCTTTTTATCTACGCGTTTCTTTTTAGGTGATTTTTAGATTCGGCAGGAAGGGGCGGCGGCCATGTTGCCGATCGGTCATTATAAAAAGGGGGCGGTGTGCCTTAAATCCATTCATTGAGGATCCGTCACTAAGGGAAACGTTAATTCCAAGAAATAAAATCTCCATCGTTATTAATCCATTCCCAATAATTTTTTGTTTTCTACGCGTTTCTTTCTAGTCCGGGAGCCTCGTCCATTTTCTACATTTCCCAGACGACATTTCTTTGTACTGACTTCCTGTGGACAGCGAGGCTCACTGATCGATATTTTCATTACAAAAAACAAATAAACCGATCCTTGTGGATTCACAGAAATCGTCTCCGACAATTATTCCGAAAGCGGGGGTCTGGGGGGGATGGGGAGCAACAATCGGGGGAGGGGCTCTCCGCACACTGATGACATCACAGATTCCAGTTTATTGAAGCCGACAATTTCTACAACGGTCCCTCCCCCTGGGATCCTGGTTTGGGAGAGTCGGCCTTTGGAGGGGGGAACCAATCCCCCAAGAGATCCCCGGGACGTCATCCGATCAACACCGAGCCGAGGATCGAAACCGGATCTGAGCTCCACAAGCTGAAAATAACGTTCCATCCACTCCCCCCCCATCCATGTCTCCATCCACTCCCCAATCCTTCCATGTCTCCATCCACTCCCCCACCCATCCATGTCTCCATCCACTCCCCCATCCTTCCATGTCTCCATCCACTCCCCCATCCATCCATGTCTCCATCCACTCCCCCATCCATCCATGTCTCCATCCACTCCCCCCATCCATCCATGTCTCCATCCACTCCCCCCCCATCCATGTCTCCATCCACTCCCCCCATCCAAGTCTCCATCCACTCCCCCATCCTTCCATGTCTCCATCCACTTCCCCATCCATGTCTCCATCCACTCCCCCCCCATCCATGTCTCCATCCACTCCCCCCATCCAAGTCTCCATCCACTCCCCCATCCATCCATGTCTCCATCCACTCCCCCATCCATGTCTCCATCCACTCCCCCATCCATCCATGTCTCCATCCACTCCCCCATCCATCCATGTCTCCATCCACTCCCCCCATCCATCCATGTCTCCATCCACTCCCCCCCCATCCATGTCTCCATCCACTCCCCCATCCATGTCTCCATCCACTCCCCCACCCATCCATGTCTCCATCCACTCCCCCCCATCCATGTCTCCATCCACTCCCCCCATCCATGTCTCCATCCACTCCCCCACCCATCCATGTCTCCATCCACTCCCCCCCATCCATGTCTCCATCCACTCCCCCCATCCAAGTCTCCATCCACTCCCCCACCCATCCATGTCTCCATCCACTCCCCCATCCATCCATGTCTCCATCCACTCTCCCATCCATCCATGTCTCCATCCACTCCCCCCCATCCATCCATGTCTCCATCCACTCCCCCATCCATGTCTCCATCCACTCCCCCATCCATGTCTCCATCCACTCCCCCATCCATCCACTCCCCCCCCATCCATGTCTCCATCCACTCCCCCCATCCAAGTCTCCATCCACTCCCCCACCCATCCATGTCTCCATCCACTCCCCCCCATCCATCCATGTCTCCACCCACTCCCCCATCCATCCATGTCTCCATCCACCCCCCCCATCCATGTCTCCATCCACTCCCCCATCCATCCATGTCTCCATCCACTCTCCCCCCCCCCCCATCCACTCCCACCATCCATCCATGTCTCCATCCACTCCCCCCATCCAAGTCTCCATCCACTCCCCCATCCATCCATGTCTCCATCCACTCCCCCATCCATGTCTCCATCCACTCCCCCATCCATCCATGTCTCCATCCATTCCCCCCCATCCATGTCTCCATCCCCTCCCCCATCCATCCATGTCTCCATCCACTCCCCCCCCCATCCATGTCTCCATCCACTCCCCCATCCATCCATGTCTCCATCCACTCCCCCCCATCCATGTCTCCATCCACTCCCCCCCCCATCCATGTCTCCATCCACTCCCCCACCCATCCATGTCTCCATCCACTCCCCCATCCATCCATGTCTCCATCCACTCTCCCATCCATCCATGTCTCCATCCACTCCCCCCCCATCCATGTCTCCATCCACTCCCCCATCCATCCATGTCTCCATCCATTCCCCCCCATCCATGTCTCCATCCACTCCCCCATCCATCCATGTCTCCATCCATTCCCCCCCATCCATGTCTCCATCCCCTCCCCCATCCATCCATGTCTCCATCCACTCCCCCATCCATCCATGTCTCCATCCACTCCCCCCCATCCATGTCTCCATCCACTCCCCCATCCATCCATGTCTCCATCCACTCCCCCCATCCATGTCTCCATCCACTCCCCCACCCATCCATGTCTCCATCCACTCCCCCCCCCCATCCATGTCTCCATCCCCTCCCCCATCCATCCATGTCTCCATCCACTCCCCCACCCATCCATGTCTCCATCCACTCCCCCCATCCATCCAAGTCTCCATCCACTCCCACCATCCATCCATGTCTCCATCCACTCCCCCCATCCAAGTCTCCATCCACTCCCCCCATCCAAGTCTCCATCCACTCCCCCCCATCCATGTCTCCATCCACTCCCCCATCCATCCATGTCTCCATCCATTCCCCCCCATCCATGTCTCCATCCACTCCCCCATCCATCCATGTCTCCATCCACTCCCCCCCATCCATGTCTCCATCCACTCCCCCATCCATCCATGTCTCCATCCATTCCCCCCCATCCATGTCTCCATCCACTCCCCCATCCATCCATGTCTCCATCCACTCCCCCCCATCCATGTCTCCATCCACTCCCCCATCCATCCATGTCTCCATCCACTCCCCCCATCCATGTCTCCATCCACTCCCCCACCCATCCATGTCTCCATCCACTCCCCCCCCCCCATCCATGTCTCCATCCACTCCCCCACCCATCCATGTCTCCATCCACTCCCCCCCCCATCCATGTCTCCATCCCCTCCCCCATCCATCCATGTCTCCATCCACTCCCCCATCCATCCATGTCTCCATCCACTCCCCCCCCATCCATGTCTCCATCCACTCCCCCATCCATCCATGTCTCCATCCACTCCCCCACCCATCCATGTCTCCATCCACTCCCCCCCCATCCATGTCTCCATCCACTCCCCCATCCATCCATGTCTCCATCCACTCCCCCATCCATCCATGTCTCCATCCACTCCCCCCCATCCATGTCTCCATCCACTCCCCCCCCCCATCCATGTCTCCATCCACTCCCCCATCCATCCATCCATGTCTCCATCCACTCCCCCCACCCATCATCCATGTCTCCATCCACTCCCCCATCCATCCATGTCTCCATCCACTCCCCCCCATCCATGTCTCCATCCACTCCCCCCATCCATCCATGTCTCCATCCACTCCCCCACCCATCCATGTCTCCATCCCCTCCCCCACCCATCCATGTCTCCATCCACTCCCCCCCCCCATCCATGTCTCCATCCACTCCCCCATCCATCCATGTCTTCATCCACTCCCCCATCCATCCATGTCTCCATCCACTCCCCCCCCATCCATGTCTCCATCCACTCCCCCCCCATCCATGTCTCCATCCACTCCCCCCCATCCATGTCTCCATCCACTCCCCCACCATCCATGTCTCCATCCACTCCCCCACCATCCATGTCTCCATCCACTCCCCCCCATCCATGTCTCCATCCACTCCCCCCCATCCATGTCTCCATCCACTCCCCCCATCCATGTCTCCATCCACTCCCCTCCCCCATCCGTGTCTCCATCCACTCCCCCATCCATCCATGTCTCCATCCCCCTCCCCCATCCATGTCTCCATCCACTCCCCCATCCATCCATGTCTCCATCCACTCCCCCATCCATCCATCCATGTCTCCATCCACTCCCCCATCCATCCATGTCTCCATCCACTCCCCCCCCATCCATGTCTCCATCCACTCCCCCATCCATCCATGTCTCCATCCATCCACCCCCCCATCCAAGTCTCCATCCACGTTGCACACTTGTAGAGGAAGAGTGGGGCTACATGTGTGCCAAGATTGGGGTCCAGGGGACCTACGGCCAGTACTTTGTCCCCAAATTCCGGGAGATCAGGCGCAAAAAGGTGACATTTTCATCACAAAAAATGTGCTGAAAAACTTGGCTTATACTCAAGTATATAGAGAGTATATACGGTATATAGAGAGTGTATAGAGTGTATACGGTATATAGAGAGTGTATAGGGTATATAGAGAGTGTATAGAGTATATACGGTATATAGAGAGTGTATAGAGTATATACGGTATATAGAGAGTGTATAGAGTATATACGGTATATAGAGAGTGTATAGAGTATATACGGTGTATAGAGAGTGTATAGAGTGTATACGGTATATAGAGAGAGTATATACGGTATATAGAGTATATACGGTATATAGAGTATATACGGTATATAGAGAGAGTATATACGGTATATAGAGAGTGTATCGAGTATCTACGGTATATAGAGAGTGTATACGGTATATAGAGAGTGTATAGAGTGTATACGGTATATAGAGAGTGTATAGAGTATATACGGTATATAGAGAGAGTATATACGGTATATAGAGAGTGTATAGAGTGTATACGGTATATAGAGAGTGTATAGAGTATATACGGTATATAGAGAGTGTATAGAGTATATATGGTATATAGAGAGTGTATAGAGTATATACGGTATATAGAGAGTGTATAGAGTATATACGGTATATAGAGAGTGTATAGAGTATATACGGTATATAGAGAGTGTATAGAGTATATACGGTATATAGAGAGTGTATACAGTATATAGAGAGTGTATACGGTATATAGAGAGTGTATACAGTATATAGAGAGTGTATACGGTATATAGAGAGTGTATAGAGTGTATACGGTATATAGAGAGTGTATAGAGTATATACGGTATATAGAGAGTGTATAGAGAGTGTATACGGTATATAGAGAGTGTATAGAGTGTATACGGTATATAGAGAGTGTATAGAGTATATACGGTATATAGAGAGTGTATAGAGTATATACGGTATATAGAGAGTGTATAGAGTATATGCGGTATATAGAGAGTGTATAGAGTATATGCGGTATATAGAGAGTGTATAGAGTATATACGGTATATAGAGAGTGTATAGAGTGTATATACGGTATATAGAGAGTGTATAGAGTATATACGGTATATAGAGAGTGTATAGAGTATATACGGTATATAGAGAGTGTATACGGTATATAGAGAGTGTATAGAGTATATACGGTATATAGAGAGTGTATAGAGTATATACGGTATATAGAGAGTGTATAGAGTATATACGGTATATAGAGAGTGTATAGAGTATATACGGTATATAGAGAGTGTATAGAGTATATACGGTATATAGAGAGTGTATAGAGTATATACGGTATATAGAGTGTATAGAGTATATACGGTATATAGAGAGTGTATAGAGTATATACGGTATATAGAGAGTGTAGAGAGTATATACGGTATATAGAGAGTGTATAGAGTATATACGGTATATAGAGAGTGTATACGGTAAATACATGAGATATAAAATGTATTTTTTTCTGTGTAACTGGTAAACGGTAGCTGTAGAAAAACATCAACACGCTAATAGGAGGTAAAAAAAAAAAAACGTCCATCAGACTACAGAGACGCCAGGAATGTCCTCGGCTATAATTACAACATCTGCCTCTAATTTTTCCCATATGGAAGGATGCGAGCAACCAGCGATACCGACCATTCAGCGAGATCGCCATGTGCACCGCGCAGCGCACTGACATCTATCCGAGGGAAAGTAAAAGACACTTTTGTGAGAATCATAAGGATTTCCTTACAGCCAATCATCTCTGGGCAATAAAAAAAATTATAACACATGGTTTTAAGGCCACTTTTTTGCGATTCGGCGCTGCGACGCTTTAACAGACAATTGCGCGGTCGTGCGACGTGGCTCCCAAACAAAATTGACGTCCTTTTTTCCCCACAAATAGAGCTTTCTTTTGGTGGTATTTGATCACCTCTGGGGTTTTTCTTTTTTGCGCTATCAACAAAAATAGAGCGACAATTTTGAGAAAAAAAAAAAAAGCAAATTTTTTTACTTTTTCCTATAATAAATATTTCCAAAAAATATCTACAAAATAGGGAATCGTTTTATGGCATTTTTAATATTATTAATAATTTTTATTACTAATGGTGGCGATCAGCGATTTTTTTTTTCATGACTGCAACATTACGGCGGACACTTCTGACACATTTTTGGGACCATTGTCCTTTTCCCCCGCTCTCCGCCCCTCCCTCCTCGCTCCTCACTCCTCGCCCCCACTTCTCGCCCCTCACTCTCCGCCCCTCGTTCCTCACTCCTCGCCCTTTCCCTCGCCCCTCGCCCCCTGCTCCTCGCCCTTTCCCTTGTCCCCTCGCTCCTCACTCCTCGCCCCTCGCTCTCCGCCCCTCGTTCCTCACCCCTTACCCCTCGCCCCTCACTCCTCGCCCCTCATTCCTCGCCCCCTGCCCTTTCCCTCGTCCCCTCGCTCCTCACTCCTCGCCCTTTCCCTCGCCCCTCGCCCTTTCCCTTGTCCCCTCGCTCCTCACCCCTCGTCCCCCGCTCTCCGACCCTCCCTCCTCGCTCCTCACTTCTCACCCCTCACTTCTCGCCCCTCACTCTCCGCCCCTCATTCCTCACTCCTCGCCCTTTCCCTCGCCCCTCGCTCCTCGCCCTTTCCCTCGCCCCTCGCCCTTTCCCTCGCCCCTCGCCCTTTCCCTCGCCCCTCGCTCCTCGCCCTTTCCCTTGTCCCCTCGCTCCTCACCCCTCGTCCCCCGCTCTCCGACCCTCCCTCCTCGCTCCTCACTTCTCACCCCTCACATCTCGCCCCTCACTCTCCGCCCCTCATTCCTCACTCCTCGCCCTTTCCCTCGCTCCTCGCCCTTTCCCTCGCCCTTTCCCTCACTCCTTGCCCCTCGCCCTTTCCCTTGTCCCCTCGCTCCTCACTCCTCGTCCCTCGCTCGTGAGGTCGCAGATCCTATTAGAGGAATACATACGGTGAAAGTTTTACTATTACCCCCCCCTCCCCCCCACATACCAGGGCGAGGAATGTGCGGATCACACGGCTGGTTTCTATCAGAGAGACGATCACCGAATTCTACAAATATTTCCTCTTCCCGAATGTTACAGAGAGTGAGGCCCCGCCCCCAACCATAGGTTCCTCCCCCTCCATCATCATCCACAGTCATTGGTTGAATGGCGGATTCACCTGCAGCTCTACACACCTCACCAACCCCTTCACTGGTGAGGAGGCACTGATGAGGAGGAATTGATGAGGCGGCACTGATGAGGCTCCACTGATGAGGCGGCACTGATGAGGCGGCACTGATGAGGAGGCACTGATGAGGAGGCACTGATGAGACTGCACTGATGAGGAGGCACTAATGAGGCTGCACTGATGAGGCATTGCTAGGTAGCACTGATGAGGAGGAATTGATGAGGCGGCACTGATGAGGCGGAACTGATGAGGCGGCACTGATGAGGAGGCACTGACGAGGCACTGATGAGACTGCACTGATGAGGAGGCACTAATGAGGCTGCACTGATGAGGCATTGCTAGGTAGCACTGATGAGGAGGAATTGATGAGGCGGCACTGATGAGGCGGAACTGATGAGGCGGCACTGATGAGGAGGCACTGACGAGGCACTGATGAGACTGCACTGATGAGGAGGCACTAATGAGGCTGCACTGATGAGGCATTGCTAGGTAGCACTGATGAGGAGGAATTGATGAGGCGGCACTGATGAGGCGGCACTGATGAGGCTGCACTGATGAGGAGGCACTGATGAGGCATTGCTAGGTAGCACTGATGAGGAGGAATTGATGAGGCTGCACTGATGAGGAGGCATTGCTAGGTAGCACTGATGAGGCGGCACTGATGATCAGTGTAGATGTCCCCAGTTAGCGGCTCTTCTCTCCTCGCGCTGTGACACACGAGGGAAGGAATGGCAACAACCGGCAAGCATGTTTATGATGACAGCTGATCACATGGTAAAGGGCGGCTGTGATTGGCCCCTTCCCCCGACCTGTCCAAAGGACACATCGATCGCAGAGCACACCGGACGGCTGCATTCCTTTTCTGTTTTTAGACTTGTTTTCTTCTATTTTCGCCTGGCGATCCAGCCAGTAAATCTGTTGTTTTTCAAATAAAACAAGCCGCCCAACAGATGTTCCAGATTACAGGGATGAGACGAACCATTTACCACTGACAGGAGTGCTTACAATGATCAGCTTGTATTCATTCCTGAAAAAAACTTTCATCCCCAAAGGAACAAAAGGTGATTATAAAGTGTGAGAGGCGGAGCTTCCCAGCAATGTGTTAGTGTATTTAAATCTGCTAGTTCATCTAACACTCTCCTCCCCCGCATGCTGCTGTGCCTCATGTGCTCCTTCATCCGGAGTGGGGGGGACACTAAAATCCAGGAGGTGTGTTATTGGCCAGATCACTGTGTGAAAACAGAGAGGGGGAGGAGCCTAAAAAAAGGAAACAAATGCAGCGGCCACATGGAATGATCGGTAAGATGGAAGGATCAATCGCTCGGGGGGATCCCTACATATAAAAATAATAGCGATGGGGGCGCTTCGAATCATTCCCCTCCCCCCACGTGGCCCCTCCCCTCGCCCCTTCTTCCTGTTATTGGCTCCTCCCCTCACACCCTTCTTCCTGTAATTGGTCGCTCCCCTTGCCACCTTCTTCCTGTCATTGGCTCCTCCCCTCGCCCCTTCTTCCTGTTATTGGCTCCTCCCCTCACACCCTTCTTCCTGTAATTGGCCCCTCCCCCTCTCCTCGCTCCCTTCTTCCTGTCATTGGCTCCTCCCCTCGCTCCCTTCTTCCTGTCATTGGCCCCTCCCCCTCTCCTCGCTCCCTTCTTCCTGTCATTGGCTCCTCCCCTCGCTCCCTTCTTCCTGTCATTGGCCCCTCCCCCTCTCCTCGCTCCCTTCTTCCTGTCATTGGCTCCTCCCCTCGCTCCCTTCTTCCTTTTGTTGGCCCCTCCCCCTCTCCTCGCTCCCTTCTTCCTGTCATTGGCTCCTCCCCTTGCTCCCTTCTTCCTGTCATTGGCTCCTCCCCTCACCCTCTTCTTCCTGCAATTGGCCCCTCCCCCTCTCCTCACCCCCTTCCTTCTGTAATTGGCTCCTCCCCTCCCCCCTTTTCCTATAATTGGCTCCTCCCCTCGTCCCCTTCATCCTCTCCTCGCTCTGTAGTCGTCAATATCGCTTCCCTGGAATTTTCCGAATCCCGGAGAAATCCGCAGAAAAGTTACATCTCCCGGCAGTCCTTATGAATTCCTTTCCGTATTACAATAAAAAAACGTGTTAAATAATAATAATAATATATAAATCCTGTATTATAATAAAAATATATGAATCCTCTAAAAAAAACAATATATAAATCCTGTATAATAATAATAATACTAAAGGACTACATATGTGTAGCGCTAAAATTAATAAATGAATATCAAAATACCATAATGTGTGTAGTGATGAAAATTAAAACACATATAACATTAACCACTTCCATACCGGGGGCACTTACGCCCCTTCCTGCCCAGGCCAATTTTCAGCTTTCAGCACTGTCGCACTTTGAATGACAATTGCGCGGTCGTGCTACACTGTACCCAAACAATTTTTTTATCATTTTGTTCCCACAAATAGAGATTTCTTTTGGTGGTATTTGATCACCTCTGCGGTTTTTATTTTTTGCGCTATAAACAAAAGAAGAGTGACAATTTTTTAAAAAAAAACACTATTTTTTACTTTTTTATTTAATAAATATCACAATTTTTTTTAAAAAAACGTTTTTTTTCCCTCAGTTTAGGCCGATACGTATTCTTCTACATATTTTTGGTAAAAAAAAATCGCAATGATCATATATTGATTGGTTTGCGCAAAAGTTATAGCGTTTACAAAATAGCTGATCGATTTATGGCATTTTTATTTTATTAATTTTTTTACTAGTATTGGCGGCGATTTTCGTTTTTTTACTGTCACCGTGACATTGCGGCGAACACATCGGACACTTTTGACACGTTTTTGGCGCCATTCACATTTATACAGCGATTAATGCGATAAAAATGCACTAATTACTGTATAAATGTGACTGGCATTCAAGGGGTTAACACTAGGGGGTGAGGAAGGGGTTAATATGTATACCTGTATTGTGTTCTAACTGTGTGGGGGGAGGGGGGTGACTGGGGGAGGTGACCGATGCTGTGTCCCTATGTACAAGAGACACAGATCCGTCTCCTCTGTCCCTGACAGGACGTGGAGCTCTGTGTTTACACCCCATCATTACACACAGAGCTCCACGTCCCTGCTCTGTCGTTACCGATCGCGGGTACCTGGCAGACATCGCGACCGCCAGGCACGCGCATCGGCATCTCGGGGTCGCGCCGGCGCGCTCGCGCGCCCCCCAGTGGCCGCAGGAATACAGGACGTCATATGACGTCCTGTTGAATATTCAGAGTCACCGTGGAGCCGTCATTTGACGATGGCGCGGTACTCTAGTGGTTAATGAATGTTAACCACTTGACCACTGGGCACGTAAACCCCCTTAATAACCAGACCAATTTTCAGCTTTTGGTGCTCTCACAATTTGAATGACAATTACTCAGTCATACAACACTGTACCCAAATGAAATTTTCGTCCTTTTTTTCACACAAATAGAGCTTTCATTTGGTGGTATTTAATCACCGTTGGGTTTTTTATTTTTTGCGCTATAAAAGAAAAAAGACTGAAAATTCTGTAAAAAAAAAAAGAATTTTTCTTTGTTTCTGTTATAAAATTTAGTAAATTTTGTATTTTTTCTTCATTCTTTTGCATAAATGTGGAAGATGAAGTTACGCCGAGTAAATAGATACCCAACATGTCACCCTTCAAAATTGCGCCCGCTCGTGGAATGGCGCCAAACTTCGCTACCTAAGAATCCCCATAGGCAACGTTGCGGGGTATTGCGGAGTATTGTGGGGTATTGCGGAGTATTGTGGGGTATTTTGGGGCATTGCAGAGTATTGCTGGGGCATTGCAGAGTATTGCCGGGGCATTGCAGAGTATTGCCGGGGCATTGCAGAGTATTGCCGGGGCATTGCAGAGTATTGCCGGGGCATTGCAGAGTATTGCCGGGGCATTGCAGAGTATTGCCGGGGCATTGCCGAGTATTGCCGGGGCATTGCAGAGTATTGCCGGGGCATTGCAGAGTATTGCCGGGGCATTGCAGAGTATTGCCGGGGCATTGCAGAGTATTGCCGGGGCATTGCAGAGTATTGCCGGGTATTGCTGGGGCATTGCCGAGTATTGCTGGGGCATTGCCGAGTATTGCTGGGGCATTGCCGAGTATTGCTGGGGCATTGCCGAGTATTGTTGGGGCATTGCCGAGTATTGCTGGGGCATTGCCGAGTATTGCTGGGGCATTGCCGAGTATTGCTGGGGCATTGCAGAGTATTGCCGGGGCATTGCAGTGTATTGCCGGGGCATTGCAGTGTATTGCCGAGTATTGCTGGGGCATTGCCGAGTATTGCCGGGGCATTGCAGAGTATTGCCGGGGCATTGCAGTGTATTGCCGAGTATTGCTGGGGCATTGCCGAGTATTGCTGGGGCATTGCCGAGTATTGCTGGGGCATTGCCGAGTATTGCTGGGGCATTGCCGAGTATTGCCGGGGCATTGCAGAGTATTGCCGGGGCATTGCCGAGTATTGCTGGGGCATTGCAGAGTATTGCTGGGGCATTGCAGAGTATTGCCGAGTATTGCTGGGGCATTGCCGAGTATTGCTGGGGCATTGCCGAGTATTGCTGGGGCATTGCAGAGTATTGCCGAGTATTGCCGGGGCATTGCAGAGTATTGCCGGGGCATTGCAGTGTATTGCCGGGGCATTGCAGTGTATTGCCGGGGCATTGCAGTGTATTGCCGGGGCATTGCAGAGTATTGCCGGGGCATTGCAGAGTATTGCCGGGGCATTGCAGAGTATTGCCGGGGCATTGCAGAGTATTGCCGGGGCATTGCAGAGTATTGCCGGGGCATTGCAGAGTATTGCCGGGGCATTGCCGAGTATTGCCGGGGCATTGCCGAGTATTGCCGGGGCATTGCAGAGTATTGCTGGGGCATTGCCGAGTATTGCTGGGGCATTGCAGAGTATTGCCGGGGCATTGCAGTGTATTGCCGGGGCATTGCAGTGTATTGCCGAGTATTGCTGGGGCATTGCCGAGTATTGCCGGGGCATTGCAGAGTATTGCCGGGGCATTGCAGTGTATTGCCGAGTATTGCTGGGGCATTGCCGAGTATTGCTGGGGCATTGCCGAGTATTGCTGGGGCATTGCCGAGTATTGCTGGGGCATTGCCGAGTATTGCCGGGGCATTGCAGAGTATTGCCGGGGCATTGCCGAGTATTGCTGGGGCATTGCAGAGTATTGCTGGGGCATTGCAGAGTATTGCCGAGTATTGCTGGGGCATTGCCGAGTATTGCTGGGGCATTGCCGAGTATTGCTGGGGCATTGCAGAGTATTGCCGAGTATTGCCGGGGCATTGCAGAGTATTGCCGGGGCATTGCAGTGTATTGCCGGGGCATTGCAGTGTATTGCCGGGGCATTGCAGTGTATTGCCGGGGCATTGCAGAGTATTGCCGGGGCATTGCAGAGTATTGCCGGGGCATTGCAGAGTATTGCCGGGGCATTGCAGAGTATTGCCGGGGCATTGCAGAGTATTGCCGGGGCATTGCCGAGTATTGCCGGGGCATTGCCGAGTATTGCCGGGGCATTGCAGAGTATTGCCGGGGCATTGCAGAGTATTGCCGGGGCATTGCAGAGTATTGCCGGGGCATTGCAGTGTATTGCCGAGTATTGCTGGGGCATTGCCGAGTATTGCTGGGGCATTGCCGAGTATTGCTGGGGCATTGCAGAGTATTGCTGGGGCATTGCCGAGTATTGCCGGGGCATTGCCGAGTATTGCCGGGGCATTGCAGAGTATTGCCGGGGCATTGCAGAGTATTGCCGGGGCATTGCAGAGTATTGCCGGGGCATTGCAGAGTATTGCCGGGGCATTGCAGAGTATTGCCGGGGCATTGCAGAGTATTGCCTGGGCATTGCAGAGTATTGCTTGGGCATTGCAGAGTATTGCCGGGGCATTGCCGAGTATTGCCGGGGCATTGCCGAGTTTTGCCGGGGCATTGCCGAGTATTGCCGGGGCATTGCCGAGTATTGCCGGGGCATTGCAGAGTATTGCCGGGGCATTGCAGTGAATTGCCGAGTATTGCTGGGGCATTGCCGAGTATTGCCGGGGCATTGCAGAGTATTGCCGGGGCATTGCCGAGTATTGCCGGGGCATTGCCGAGTATTGCCGGGGCATTGCAGAGTATTGCCGGGGCATTGCAGAGTATTGCCGGGGCATTGCAGAGTATTGCCGGGGCATTGCAGAGTATTGCCGGGGCATTGCAGAGTATTGCCGGGGCATTGCAGTGTATTGCCGAGTATTGCTGGGGCATTGCCGAGTATTGCTGGGGCATTGCCGAGTATTGCTGGGGCATTGCCGAGTATTGCCGGGGCATTGCCGAGTATTGCCGGGGCATTGCCGAGTATTGCCGGGGCATTGCAGAGTATTGCCGGGGCATTGCAGAGTATTGCCGGGGCATTGCAGTGTATTGCCGAGTATTGCTGGGGCATTGCCGAGTATTGCTGGGGCATTGCCGAGTATTGCTGGGGCATTGCCGAGTATTGCTGGGGCATTGCAGAGTATTGCTGGGGCATTGCCGAGTATTGCCGGGGCATTGCCGAGTATTGCCGGGGCATTGCCGAGTATTGCCGGGGCATTGCAGAGTATTGCCGGGGCATTGCAGAGTATTGCCGGGGCATTGCAGAGTATTGCCGGGGCATTGCAGAGTATTGCCGGGGCATTGCAGAGTATTGCCGGGGCATTGCCGAGTATTGCCGGGGCATTGCAGAGTATTGCCGGGGCATTGCAGAGTATTGCCGGGGCATTGCAGTGAATTGCCGAGTATTGCCGGGGCATTGCCGAGTATTGCTGGGGCATTGCAGAGTATTGCTGGGGCATTGCCGAGTATTGCCGGGGCATTGCCGAGTATTGCCGGGGCATTGCCGAGTTTTGCCGGGGCATTGCAGAGTATTGCCGGGGCATTGCAGAGTATTGCCGGGGCATTGCAGAGTATTGCCGGGGCATTGCAGAGTATTGCCGGGGCATTGCAGTGTATTGCCGAGTATTGCCGGGGCATTGCCGAGTATTGCCGGGGCATTGCCGAGTATTGCCGGGGCATTGCCGAGTATTGCCGGGGCATTGCCGAGTATTGCCGGGGCATTGCAGAGTATTGCTTGGGCATTGCCGAGTATTGCTGGGGCATTGCCGAGTATTGCCGGGGCATTGCAGAGTATTGCTGGGGCATTGCAGAGTATTGCTTGGGCATTGCAGAGTATTGCTTGGGCATTGCAGAGTATTGCCGGGGCATTGCAGAGTATTGCCGGGGCATTGCAGAGTATTGCCGGGGCATTGCAGAGTATTGCCGGGGCATTGCAGAGTATTGCCGGGGCATTGCAGAGTATTGCTTGGGCATTGCAGAGTATTGCTTGGGCATTGCAGAGTATGGGGGCATTGCAGAGTATTGCCAGGGCATTGCAGAGTATTGCCTGGGCATTGCAGAGTATTGCTTGGGCATTGCAGAGTATTGCTGGGGCATTGCAGAGTATTGCCGGGGCATTGCAGAGTATTGCCGGGGCATTGCAGAGTATTGCCGGGGCATTGCAGAGTATTGCCGGGGCATTGCAGAGTATTGCCGGGGCATTGCAGAGTATTGCCGGGGCATTGCAGAGTATTGCCGGGGCATTGCAGAGTATTGCCGGGGCATTGCAGAGTATTGCTTGGGCATTGCAGAGTATTGCTTGGGCATTGCAGAGTATGGGGGCATTGCAGAGTATTGCCAGGGCATTGCAGAGTATTGCCTGGGCATTGCAGAGTATTGCTTGGGCATTGCAGAGTATTGCTGGGGCATTGCAGAGTATTGCTTGGGCATTGCAGAGTATTGCTTGGGCATTGCAGAGTATTGCCTGGGCATTGCAGAGTATTGCTTGGGCATTGCAGAGTATTGCCGGGGCATTGCCGAGTATTGCCGGGGCATTGCCGAGTTTTGCCGGGGCATTGCCGAGTATTGCCGGGGCATTGCCGAGTATTGCCGGGGCATTGCAGAGTATTGCCGGGGCATTGCAGTGAATTGCCGAGTATTGCTGGGGCATTGCCGAGTATTGCCGGGGCATTGCAGAGTATTGCCGGGGCATTGCCGAGTATTGCCGGGGCATTGCCGAGTATTGCCGGGGCATTGCAGAGTATTGCCGGGGCATTGCAGAGTATTGCCGGGGCATTGCAGAGTATTGCCGGGGCATTGCAGAGTATTGCCGGGGCATTGCAGAGTATTGCCGGGGCATTGCAGTGTATTGCCGAGTATTGCTGGGGCATTGCCGAGTATTGCTGGGGCATTGCCGAGTATTGCTGGGGCATTGCCGAGTATTGCCGGGGCATTGCCGAGTATTGCCGGGGCATTGCCGAGTATTGCCGGGGCATTGCAGAGTATTGCCGGGGCATTGCAGAGTATTGCCGGGGCATTGCAGTGTATTGCCGAGTATTGCTGGGGCATTGCCGAGTATTGCTGGGGCATTGCCGAGTATTGCTGGGGCATTGCCGAGTATTGCTGGGGCATTGCAGAGTATTGCTGGGGCATTGCCGAGTATTGCCGGGGCATTGCCGAGTATTGCCGGGGCATTGCCGAGTATTGCCGGGGCATTGCAGAGTATTGCCGGGGCATTGCAGAGTATTGCCGGGGCATTGCAGAGTATTGCCGGGGCATTGCAGAGTATTGCCGGGGCATTGCCGAGTATTGCCGGGGCATTGCCGAGTATTGCCGGGGCATTGCAGAGTATTGCCGGGGCATTGCAGAGTATTGCCGGGGCATTGCAGTGAATTGCCGAGTATTGCTGGGGCATTGCCGAGTATTGCTGGGGCATTGCAGAGTATTGCTGGGGCATTGCCGAGTATTGCCGGGGCATTGCCGAGTATTGCCGGGGCATTGCCGAGTTTTGCCGGGGCATTGCAGAGTATTGCCGGGGCATTGCAGAGTATTGCCGGGGCATTGCAGAGTATTGCCGGGGCATTGCAGAGTATTGCCGGGGCATTGCAGTGTATTGCCGAGTATTGCCGGGGCATTGCCGAGTATTGCCGGGGCATTGCCGAGTATTGCCGGGGCATTGCCGAGTATTGCCGGGGCATTGCCGAGTATTGCCGGGGCATTGCAGAGTATTGCTTGGGCATTGCCGAGTATTGCTGGGGCATTGCCGAGTATTGCCGGGGCATTGCAGAGTATTGCTGGGGCATTGCAGAGTATTGCTTGGGCATTGCAGAGTATTGCTTGGGCATTGCAGAGTATTGCCGGGGCATTGCAGAGTATTGCCGGGGCATTGCAGAGTATTGCCGGGGCATTGCAGAGTATTGCCGGGGCATTGCAGAGTATTGCCGGGGCATTGCAGAGTATTGCTTGGGCATTGCAGAGTATTGCTTGGGCATTGCAGAGTATGGGGGCATTGCAGAGTATTGCCAGGGCATTGCAGAGTATTGCCTGGGCATTGCAGAGTATTGCTTGGGCATTGCAGAGTATTGCTGGGGCATTGCAGAGTATTGCCGGGGCATTGCAGAGTATTGCCGGGGCATTGCAGAGTATTGCCGGGGCATTGCAGAGTATTGCCGGGGCATTGCAGAGTATTGCCGGGGCATTGCAGAGTATTGCCGGGGCATTGCAGAGTATTGCCGGGGCATTGCAGAGTATTGCCGGGGCATTGCAGAGTATTGCTTGGGCATTGCAGAGTATTGCTTGGGCATTGCAGAGTATGGGGGCATTGCAGAGTATTGCCAGGGCATTGCAGAGTATTGCCTGGGCATTGCAGAGTATTGCTTGGGCATTGCAGAGTATTGCTGGGGCATTGCAGAGTATTGCTTGGGCATTGCAGAGTATTGCTTGGGCATTGCAGAGTATTGCCGGGGCATTGCAGAGTATTGCCGGGGCATTGCAGAGTATTGCCGGGGCATTGCAGAGTATTGCCGGGGCATTGCAGAGTATTGCCGGGGCATTGCAGAGTATTGCCGGGGCATTGCAGAGTATTGCTTGGGCATTGCAGAGTATTGCCGGGGCATTGCAGAGTATTGCTTGGGCATTGCAGAGTATTGCTTGGGCATTGCAGAGTATGGGGGCATTGCAGAGTATTGCTGGGGCATTGCAGAGTATGGGGGCATTGCAGAGTATTGCTTGGGCATTGCAGAGTATTGCCGGGGCATTGCAGAGTATTGCCGGGGCATTGCAGAGTATTGCTTGGGCATTGCAGAGTATTGCCGGGGCATTGCAGAGTATTGCCGGGGCATTGCAGAGTATTGCCGGGGCATTGCAGAGTATTGCTTGGGCATTGCAGAGTATTGCCGGGGCATTGCAGAGTATTGCCGGGGCATTGCAGTGTATTGCCGAGTATTGCCGGGGCATTGCCGAGTATTGCCGGGGCATTGCCGAGTATTGCCGGGGCATTGCCGAGTATTGCCGGGGCATTGCAGAGTATTGCTTGGGCATTGCCGAGTATTGCTGGGGCATTGCCGAGTATTGCCGGGGCATTGCAGAGTATTGCCGGGGCATTGCAGAGTATTGCCGGGGCATTGCAGAGTATTGCCGGGGCATTGCAGAGTATTGCCGGGGCATTGCAGTGTATTGCCGAGTATTGCTGGGGCATTGCCGAGTATTGCTGGGGCATTGCCGAGTATTGCCGGGGCATTGCCGAGTATTGCCGGGGCATTGCCGAGTATTGCCGGGGCATTGCAGAGTATTGCTGGGGCATTGCAGAGTATTGCTTGGGCATTGCAGAGTATTGCTTGGGCATTGCAGAGTATTGCCGGGGCATTGCAGAGTATTGCCGGGGCATTGCAGAGTATTGCCGGGGCATTGCAGAGTATTGCCGGGGCATTGCAGAGTATTGCCGGGGCATTGCAGAGTATTGCTTGGGCATTGCAGAGTATGGGGGCATTGCAGAGTATTGCCAGGGCATTGCAGAGTATTGCCTGGGCATTGCAGAGTATTGCCGGGGCATTGCAGAGTATTGCCGGGGCATTGCAGAGTATTGCCGGGGCATTGCAGTGTATTGCCGGGGCATTGCAGTGTATTGCCGGGGCATTGCAGAGTATTGCTTGGGCATTGCAGAGTATTGCTGGGGCATTGCAGAGTATTGCTTGGGCATTGCAGAGTATTGCTTGGGCATTGCAGAGTATTGCCGGGGCATTGCAGAGTATTGCCGGGGCATTGCAGAGTATTGCTGGGGCATTGCAGAGTATTGCCGGGGCATTGCAGAGTATTGCCGGGGCATTGCAGAGTATTGCCGGGGCATTGCAGAGTATTGCCGGGGCATTGCAGAGTATTGCTTGGGCATTGCAGAGTATTGCCGGGGCATTGCAGAGTATTGCTTGGGCATTGCAGAGTATTGCTTGGGCATTGCAGAGTATGGGGGCATTGCAGAGTATTGCTGGGGCATTGCAGAGTATGGGGGCATTGCAGAGTATGGGGGCATTGCAGAGTATTGCTTGGGCATTGCAGAGTATGGGGGCATTGCAGAGTATTGCTTGGGCATTGCAGAGTATTGCCGGGGCATTGCAGAGTATTGCCGGGGCATTGCAGAGTATTGCCGGGGCATTGCAGAGTATTGCCGGGGCATTGCAGAGTATTGCCGGGGCATTGCAGAGTATTGCCAGGGCATTGCAGAGTATTGCTTGGGCATTGCAGAGTATTGCTTGGGCATTGCAGAGTATTGCTTGGGCATTGCAGAGTATTGCCAGGGCATTGCAGAGTATTGCCGGGGCATTGCAGAGTATTGCTTGGGCATTGCAGAGTATTGCTTGGGCATTGCAGAGTATGGGGGCATTGCAGAGTATTGCTTGGGCATTGCAGAGTATGGGGGCATTGCAGAGTATTGCCAGGGCATTGCAGAGTATTGCCAGGGCATTGCAGAGTATTGCCGGGGCATTGCAGAGTATTGCTTGGGCATTGCAGAGTATTGCTTGGGCATTGCAGAGTATTGCCGGGGCATTGCAGAGTATTGCTTGGGCATTGCAGAGTATTGCTTGGGCATTGCAGAGTATGGGGGCATTGCAGAGTATTGCTTGGGCATTGCAGAGTATGGGGGCATTGCAGAGTATTGCTTGGGCATTGCAGAGTATTGCTTGGGCATTGCAGAGTATGGGGGCATTGCAGAGTATTGCCAGGGCATTGCAGAGTATTGCCAGGGCATTGCAGAGTATTGCTGGGGCATTGCAGAGTATTGCCGGGGCATTGCAGAGTATTGCTTGGGCATTGCAGAGTATTGCTGGGGCATTGCAGAGTATTGCCAGGGCATTGCAGAGTATTGCCGGGGCATTGCAGAGTATTGCTTGGGCATTGCAGAGTATTGCTTGGGCATTGCAGAGTATTGCTGGGGCATTGCAGAGTATTGCTGGGGCATTGCAGAGTATTGCTGGGGCATTGCAGAGTATTGCTTGGGCATTGCAGAGTATTGCTGGGGCATTGCAGAGTATTGCTGGGGCATTGCAGAGTATGGGGGCATTGCAGAGTATTGCCGGGGCATTGCAGAGTATTGCACAGGGAGGGAGGGATGGCTGGCTGGATCTGTGACTGCATGTGTCACAGATCCAGCCTGCTGCTGCATGCGCTCTCTCCCCTCCCCCCTCTCACACTGTACCGTTCGGTACAGCGAGGAGAGGGAGGAACCGGCGTCATGTGACGCCGGTTTGTTTACTAGTGATTGCTCCGTCATTGGACGGAGCGATCACGTGGTAAACCGCCGCTATCAGCGGCGATTTACCGTGATCCGTGATCAGCCGGGTCCGGAGGACCCGGCGGTCACGGAGATTCCTGTGTGCGCGCCCCAAAGGGCGCGCTGGAGCGCGATTCTGGGAGGACGTACATTGACGCCCTCCCAGAGTTAAGCAACCACCTTGTAGATGTATTTCGTCTATAGGGCGGTTGCTAACTGGTTAAACACAAATGGTAAAACGTGTAGGTCCCTCTAGTGGAGGAGTGATGAATGGCACGTGGTCTGGCACGTGGTGAGGAGTGATGAATGTGCCGATCTGGCACGTGATCTGGTGCACCTGGAGTGATATCAGATATGAAAGTCCAACAAAACTCATCGCTGTGACAATCCGATGCGTATAGCGAAGTTCATCACAATCCACAGAACCTTCAAGTGAATAAATGGAAAAAGCGTGACTTCTTTATCGTGACAATCCCACCACCGGAGAAAGATCAGGCTTCCCGGAACTTGTTGACCACTGATGGCGTAAGCCAAGAGAGGTCAGTCAAGGCTTTATATGACAGGAGTCAAACAACGATCCTTGGCAGGAAGCGTGGGCCCAACTGGTCGGTAGATCTTTGGATGGAATGGATCCCCGGAACAAGCTGGAGGCTGCACTGATGTTGGAATCCCGGAACCGATTGGCTCGGTGTATTAGTGGTGCATAGAGAAAATAGCGACATAGCGTAACTCCGTATAAAAGGAGAAATACGTGTTTATTCACACCTATCAAACTTACATTTGTCTGGAAGTAAAAGAGCTCATGCATGTAAATGGGGCGACAGTGGAGTCCTCCCTGTCTGGGGTTGGCTGGGGTGGTACAGGGCAGGCTGGGGTGATACAGGGCAGGCTGGGGTGGTACAGGGCAGGCTGGGGTGGTACAGGGCAGGCTGGGGTGGTATAGGGCTGTTTGGGGTGGCACAGGGCAAGTTGGGGTGGTACAGGGCAGGCTGGGGTGGTACAGGGCAGGCTGGGGTGGTATAGGGCTGTTTGGGGTGGTATAGGGCTGTTTGGGGTGGCACAGGGCAAGTTGGGGTGGTACAGGGCAGGCTGGGGTGGTACAGGGCAGGCTGGGGTGGTATAGGGCTGTTTGGGGTGGTACAGGGCAGGCTGGGGTGGTACAGGGCAGGCTGGGGTGGTATAGGGCTGTTTGGGGTGGTACAGGGCAGGCTGGGGTGGTACAGGGCAGGCTGGGGTGGTATAGGGCTGTTTGGGGGGGGGGGTACAGGGCCAGCTGTGGTGGCAAAGGGCAGGCTGGGGTGGCACAGGGCAGGCTGGGGTGGTACAGGGCTGTTTGGGGTGGTACAGGGCAGGCTGGGGTGGTACAGGGCAGGCTGGGGTGGTACAGGGCAGGCTGGGATGGTACAGGGCAGGCTGGAGTGGTATAGGGCTGTTTGGGGGGGGGTACAGGGCCAGCTGTGGTGGCAAAGGGCAGGCTGGGGTGGCACAGGGCAGGCTGGGGTGGTACAGGGCTGTTTGGGGTGGTACAGGGCAGGCTGGGGTGGTATAGGGCTGTTTGGGGGGGGGGTACAGGGCCAGCTGTGGTGGCAAAGGGCAGGCTGGGGTGGCACAGGGCAGGCTGGGGTGGTACAGGGCTGTTTGGGGTGGTACAGGGCAGGCTGGGGTGGTACAGGGCAGGCTGGGGTGGCACAGGGCAGGCTGGGGTGGTACAGGGCTGTTTGGGGTGGTACAGGGCAGGCTGGGGTGGTACAGGGCAGGCTGGGGTGGCACAGGGCAGGCTGGGGTGGTACAGGGCTGTTTGGGGTGGTACAGGGCAGGCTGGGGTGGTACAGGGCAGGCTGGGGTGGTATAGGGCTGTTTGGGGTGGCTCTAGCGGGTGTCCCTCGGTGCGGACCGCACCCCCCGCTCCCCCCTAGCAACGCCTCTGCTGCCATGGACCCGGGTGGTCTTCTTGATGGCCGATCTTCAGAGACGAGGCCCGGAGTGGATTCCCCCTCCCGGGGGGGGGAGAAGTTCCTCCTCTGGATTTTCAGGGAGGGGGCGGAGTCTGTGTGGGTGGGGGGGCGGGGCCTGATCTCCAGCAGCTGGAAGGATCTGCGGTGGCGTAGGGGATCGGCCGGCTGCACTGATATCCTAATAAGGATCCGGAGCTCCGGGGTTTGGATCCGCCGCTCGCCGTGTCACCTGCAGACCTCGTCCATTCCTGCCGGGGGAGGGGAGGGGGAGGAGTCAGGCCCGCCGTACCGACACCAGACTTTATATAGTATACTCCGATCATTCCTCCAACCGACCGACCCCCGACCTAAAGGGGGACTCCAGAGACACAAAATACTGTACAGCAGAGCTCAGGCTGGGGGAGGGGGAAGCAGCACAAGGAGCACGCTGATAGGAGGAGAGAGCAGAGTGACGGATAAGTGAGATCCACGCTGATAGGAGGAGAGAGCAGAGTGACAGATAAGTGAGATCCACGCTGATAGGAGGAGAGAGCAGAGTGACAGATAAGTGAGATCCACGCTGATAGGAGGAGAGAGCAGAGTGACAGATAAGTGAGATCCACGCTGATAGGAGGAGAGAGCAGAGTGACGGATAAGTGAGATCATTCTCCTCCTGATTCTCCAATCACATCACACGCTGACAGCGGGACGTCCAGCATCATCTAGTTCTTTCCCCCTTCTGGCCCCGCCCCCCCATGCATTCATTGGATTATAGTTCTGCCAGTCACGGAGGCTCAGCGTCACATGTGGGCGTTACCTATGCAAATACAGCCCGCCTAGGAACGCCCACTTCTCCAGAATGACCCCTCCCATCAAGGTGAATTTTGATATTTGCATAACCCCTCCCACTGCTTGCATCAGGACTGAGACGAGAGGAGTACTGAGGGAGGGGGCTGGGATGTTTTCAGGAAGATATGTACCGCCCCCTGCCGGTCCCTCCCACCAGCCCTGATCTGCCTGCATTGCATAGAGAAGCACAGAGACCCAGTGATGACATCACAGAGTATAAAATATGATATGTAATGAAAAGGGAAAACTTGTATTTAATCTGTGAAATCCGGGTATGCTGGGTGCTACCCACCAGGGCCGTGCCACCACTGGGCACACTACGGGCAGCTGTTTAGGACGCCCGGGCACTGGGGTTCCTTCTCTCTGCAGCAGTCAGCCGGCGCTCCCCCCGCACCTCGTGTCAGAGGCACAGCGACAGCAGCGGAGGACTGCGTCCCGACTCCCGAATGGATGGAAGCAAGCAAACATTAACTGATGGGCACTGGTGAGGCTGCATTGATGGGCGCTGGTGCGGGGGGAGAAGTCAGGGAGAAGTCAGGAGGGCACAGTACTGGGGGAGTCAGGAGGGCACAGTACAGGAGGAGTCAGGAGGGCACAGTACAGGCGGAGTCAGGAGGGCACAGTACAGGCGGAGTCAGGAGGGCACAGTACAGGAGGAGTCAGGAGGGCACAGTACAGGGGGAGTCAGGAGGGCACAGTACAGGGGGAGTCAGGAGGGCACAGTACAGGGGGAGTCAGGAGGGCACAGTACAGGGGGAGTCAGGAGGGCACAGTACAGGGGGAGTCAGGAGGGCACAGTACAGGAGGAGTCAGGAGGGCACAGTACAGGGGGAGTCAGGAGGGCACAGTACAGGGGGAGTCAGGAGGGCACAGTACAGGGGGAGTCAGGAGGGCACAGTACAGGAGAAGTCAGGAGGGCACAGTACAGGGGGAGTCAGGAGGGCACAGTACAGGGGAAGTTAGGAGGGCACAGTACAGGGGGAGTCAGGAGGGCACAGTACAGGAGGAGTCAGGAGGGCACAGTACAGGAGGAGTCAGGAGGGCACAGTACAGGGGGAGTCAGGAGGGCACAGTACAGGGGGAGTCAGGAGGGCACAGTACAGGAGGAGTCAGGATGGCACAGTACAGGGGGAGTCAGGAGGGCACAGTACAGGAGGGATCAGGAGGGCACAGTACAGGGGGATTTAGGAGGGCACAGTACAGGGGGAGTCAGGAGGGCACAGTGCAGGGGGAGTCAGGAGGGCACAGTACAGGAGGAGTCAGGAGGGCACAGTACAGGAGGAGTCAGGAGGGCACAGTGCAGGTTTTGGATGCTGTCTGGGACACGGTCATCCTGGAACAGCTTAGTAAAAAGCGGGACCGTCCCAGCAAATCTGGGAAAGTTGGTAAATATCATGTAATGCAAGATTATCATGTTGCTGCGTTTAGCTGCGTTTGCATGCTGCGTTTAGCCGCGTTTGCGTCTAGAACCAGTTGAAAAAAAATTAATATATATTTTTTCCGTTAAAGTTTAAAACGTCTGTAAACGAAACGCTGCTAAACACAAGTTGCCGCGTTTAGCCGCGTTTGGCGCTTCAACTGCCTCTAAACGCGGCTTCTGAATGCTTTTTTTTTTTTTCGGTTCAAGAAAAAGCCTCTAAACACAACTGCCTAGAAATGACTGGAAACCAACCAGTGTACTGATAAGATCACAGAGGAGAGATCGGGGATCCAGTGTACTGATAAGAGGAGAGATCGGGGATCCACTGTACTGATAAGATCACAGAGGAGAGATCGGGGATCCAGTGTACTGATAAGAGGAGAGATCGGGGATCCAGTGTACTGATAAGATCACAGAGGAGAGATCAGGGATCCAGTGTACTGATAAGATCACAGAGGAGAGATCGGGGATCCAGTGTACTGATAAGATCACAGAGGAGAGATCAGGGATCCAGTGTACTGATAAGATCACAGAGGAGAGATCGGGGATCCACTGTACTGATAAGATAACAGAGGAGAGATCGGGGATCCAGTGTACTGATAAGAGGAGAGATCAGGGATCCAGTGTACTGATAAGAGGAGAGATCGGGGATCCAGTGTACTGATAAGATCACAGAGGAGAGATCGGGGATCCAGTGTACTGATAAGATCACAGAGGAGAGATCGGGGATCCAGTGTACTGATAAGATCACAGAGGAGAGATCAGGGATCCAGTGTACTGATAAGATCACAGAGGAGAGATCGGGGATCCAGTGTACTGATAAGATCACAGAGGAGAGATCAGGGATCCACTGTACTGATAAGATCACAGAGGAGTGATCAGGGATTCAGTGTACTGATAAGATCACAGAGGAGAGATCGGGGATCCAGTGTACTGATAAGATCACAGAGGAGAGATCAGGGATCCAGTGTACTGATAAGATCACAGAGGAGAGATCAGGGATCCACTGTACTGATAAGATCACAGAGGAGAGATCGGGGATCCAGTGTACTGATAAGATCACAGAGGAGAGATCGGGGATCCAGTGTACTGATAAGATCACAGAGGAGAGATCGGGGATCCAGTGTACTGATAAGATCACAGAGGAGAGATCGGGGATCCACTGTACTGATAAGATCACAGAGGAGAGATCGGGGATCCAGTGTACTGATAAGATCACAGAGGAGAGATCGGGGATCCAGTGTACTGATAAGATCACAGAGGAGAGATCGGGGATCCACTGTACTGATAAGATCACAGAGGAGTGATCGGGGATCCACTGTACTGATAAGATCACAGAGGAGAGATCAGGGATCCAGTGTACTGATAAGATCACAGAGGAGAGATCAGGGATCCACTGTACTGATAAGATCACAGAGGAGAGATCGGGGATCCAGTGTACTGATAAGAGGAGAGATCGGGGATCCAGTGTACTGATAAGATCACAGAGGAGAGATCAGGGATCCAGTGTACTGATAAGATCACAGAGGAGAGATCGGGGATCCAGTGTACTGATAAGATCACAGAGGAGAGATCAGGGATCCAGTGTACTGATAAGATCACAGAGGAGAGATCGGGGATCCACTGTACTGATAAGATAACAGAGGAGAGATCGGGGATCCAGTGTACTGATAAGAGGAGAGATCAGGGATCCAGTGTACTGATAAGAGGAGAGATCGGGGATCCAGTGTACTGATAAGATCACAGAGGAGAGATCGGGGATCCACTGTACTGATAAGATCACAGAGGAGTGATCAGGGATCCAGTGTACTGATAAGATCACAGAGGAGAGATCGGGGATCCACTGTACTGATAAGATCACAGAGGAGAGATCAGGGATCCAGTGTACTGATAAGATCACAGAGGAGAGATCGGGGATCCAGTGTACTGATAAGATCACAGAGGAGAGATCGGGGATCCAGTGTACTGATAAGATCACAGAGGAGAGATCAGGGATCCAGTGTACTGATAAGATCACAGAGGAGAGATCGGGGATCCAGTGTACTGATAAGATCACAGAGGAGAGATCAGGGATCCACTGTACTGATAAGATCACAGAGGAGTGATCAGGGATTCAGTGTACTGATAAGATCACAGAGGAGAGATCGGGGATCCACTGTACTGATAAGATCACAGAGGAGAGATCAGGGATCCAGTGTACTGATAAGATCACAGAGGAGAGATCAGGGATCCACTGTACTGATAAGATCACAGAGGAGAGATCGGGGATCCAGTGTACTGATAAGATCACAGAGGAGAGATCGGGGATCCAGTGTACTGATAAGATCACAGAGGAGAGATCGGGGATCCAGTGTACTGATAAGATCACAGAGGAGAGATCGGGGATCCACTGTACTGATAAGATCACAGAGGAGAGATCGGGGATCCAGTGTACTGATAAGATCACAGAGGAGAGATCGGGGATCCAGTGTACTGATAAGATCACAGAGGAGAGATCGGGGATCCAGTGTACTGATAAGATCACAGAGGAGAGATCGGGGATCCACTGTACTGATAAGATCACAGAGGAGTGATCGGGGATCCACTGTACTGATAAGATCACAGAGGAGAGATCAGGGATCCAGTGTACTGATAAGATCACAGAGGAGAGATCAGGGATCCACTGTACTGATAAGATCACAGAGGAGAGATCGGGGATCCAGTGTACTGATAAGAGGAGAGATCGGGGATCCAGTGTACTGATAAGATCACAGAGGAGAGATCGGGGATCCAGTGTACTGATAAGATCACAGAGGAGAGATCAGGGATCCAGTGTACTGATAAGATCACAGAGGAGAGATCGGGGATCCACTGTACTGATAAGATAACAGAGGAGAGATCAGGGATCCAGTGTACTGATAAGAGGAGAGATCAGGGATCCAGTGTACTGATAAGAGGAGAGATCGGGGATCCAGTGTACTGATAAGATCACAGAGGAGAGATCGGGGATCCACTGTACTGATAAGATCACAGAGGAGTGATCAGGGATTCAGTGTACTGATAAGATCACAGAGGAGAGATCGGGGATCCACTGTACTGATAAGATCACAGAGGAGAGATCAGGGATCCAGTGTACTGATAAGATCACAGAGGAGAGATCGGGGATCCAGTGTACTGATAAGATCACAGAGGAGAGATCGGGGATCCAGTGTACTGATAAGATCACAGAGGAGAGATCAGGGATCCAGTGTACTGATAAGATCACAGAGGAGAGATCGGGGATCCAGTGTACTGATAAGATCACAGAGGAGAGATCAGGGATCCACTGTACTGATAAGATCACAGAGGAGTGATCAGGGATTCAGTGTACTGATAAGATCACAGAGGAGAGATCGGGGATCCACTGTACTGATAAGATCACAGAGGAGAGATCAGGGATCCAGTGTACTGATAAGATCACAGAGGAGAGATCAGGGATCCACTGTACTGATAAGATCACAGAGGAGAGATCGGGGATCCAGTGTACTGATAAGATCACAGAGGAGAGATCGGGGATCCAGTGTACTGATAAGATCACAGAGGAGAGATCGGGGATCGAGTGTACTGATAAGATCACAGAGGAGAGATCGGGGATCCACTGTACTGATAAGATCACAGAGGAGAGATCGGGGATCCAGTGTACTGATAAGATCACAGAGGAGAGATCGGGGATCCAGTGTACTGATAAGATCACAGAGGAGAGATCGGGGATCCAGTGTACTGATAAGATCACAGAGGAGAGATCGGGGATCCACTGTACTGATAAGATCACAGAGGAGAGATCGGGGATCCACTGTACTGATAAGATCACAGAGGAGAGATCAGGGATCCAGTGTACTGATAAGATCACAGAGGAGAGATCAGGGATCCACTGTACTGATAAGATCACAGAGGAGAGATCGGGGATCCAGTGTACTGATAAGAGGAGAGATCGGGGATCCAGTGTACTGATAAGATCACAGAGGAGAGATCAGGGATCCAGTGTACTGATAAGATCACAGAGGAGAGATCGGGGATCCAGTGTACTGATAAGATCACAGAGGAGAGATCAGGGATCCAGTGTACTGATAAGATCACAGAGGAGAGATCGGGGATCCACTGTACTGATAAGATAACAGAGGAGAGATCGGGGATCCAGTGTACTGATAAGAGGAGAGATCAGGGATCCAGTGTACTGATAAGAGGAGAGATCGGGGATCCAGTGTACTGATAAGATCACAGAGGAGAGATCGGGGATCCACTGTACTGATAAGATCACAGAGGAGTGATCAGGGATCCAGTGTACTGATAAGATCACAGAGGAGAGATCGGGGATCCACTGTACTGATAAGATCACAGAGGAGAGATCAGGGATCCAGTGTACTGATAAGATCACAGAGGAGAGATCGGGGATCCAGTGTACTGATAAGATCACAGAGGAGAGATCGGGGATCCAGTGTACTGATAAGATCACAGAGGAGAGATCAGGGATCCAGTGTACTGATAAGATCACAGAGGAGAGATCGGGGATCCAGTGTACTGATAAGATCACAGAGGAGAGATCAGGGATCCACTGTACTGATAAGATCACAGAGGAGTGATCAGGGATTCAGTGTACTGATAAGATCACAGAGGAGAGATCGGGGATCCACTGTACTGATAAGATCACAGAGGAGAGATCGGGGATCCAGTGTACTGATAAGATCACAGAGGAGAGATCAGGGATCCACTGTACTGATAAGATCACAGAGGAGAGATCGGGGATCCAGTGTACTGATAAGATCACAGAGGAGAGATCGGGGATCCAGTGTACTGATAAGATCACAGAGGAGAGATCGGGGATCCACTGTACTGATAAGATCACAGAGGAGAGATCGGGGATCCACTGTACTGATAAGATCACAGAGGAGAGATCGGGGATCCAGTGTACTGATAAGATCACAGAGGAGAGATCGGGGATCCAGTGTACTGATAAGATCACAGAGGAGAGATCGGGGATCCAGTGTACTGATAAGATCACAGAGGAGAGATCGGGGATCCACTGTACTGATAAGATCACAGAGGAGTGATCGGGGATCCACTGTACTGATAAGATCACAGAGGAGAGATCAGGGATCCAGTGTACTGATAAGATCACAGAGGAGAGATCAGGGATCCACTGTACTGATAAGATCACAGAGGAGAGATCGGGGATCCAGTGTACTGATAAGATCACAGAGGAGAGATCGGGGATCCAGTGTACTGATAAGATCACAGAGGAGAGATCGGGGATCCAGTGTACTGATAAGATCACAGAGGAGAGATCGGGGATCCAGTGTACTGATAAGATCACAGAGGAGAGATCGGGGATCCACTGTACTGATAAGATCACAGAGGAGAGATCGGGGATCCACTGTACTGATAAGATCACAGAGGAGAGATCGGGGATCCACTGTACTGATAAGATCACAGAGGAGAGATCAGGGATCCAGTGTACTGATAAGATCACAGAGGAGAGATCGGGGATCCAGTGTACTGATAAGATCACAGAGGAGAGATCAGGGATCCACTGTACTGATAAGATCACAGAGGAGTGATCAGGGATTCAGTGTACTGATAAGATCACAGAGGAGAGATCGGGGATCCACTGTACTGATAAGATCACAGAGGAGAGATCAGGGATCCAGTGTACTGATAAGATCACAGAGGAGAGATCAGGGATCCACTGTACTGATAAGATCACAGAGGAGAGATCGGGGATCCAGTGTACTGATAAGATCACAGAGGAGAGATCGGGGATCCACTGTACTGATAAGATCACAGAGGAGTGATCAGGGATTCAGTGTACTGATAAGATCACAGAGGAGAGATCGGGGATCCACTGTACTGATAAGATCACAGAGGAGAGATCAGGGATCCAGTGTACTGATAAGATCACAGAGGAGAGATCGGGGATCCAGTGTACTGATAAGATCACAGAGGAGAGATCGGGGATCCAGTGTACTGATAAGATCACAGAGGAGAGATCAGGGATCCAGTGTACTGATAAGATCACAGAGGAGAGATCGGGGATCCAGTGTACTGATAAGATCACAGAGGAGAGATCAGGGATCCACTGTACTGATAAGATCACAGAGGAGTGATCAGGGATTCAGTGTACTGATAAGATCACAGAGGAGAGATCGGGGATCCACTGTACTGATAAGATCACAGAGGAGAGATCAGGGATCCAGTGTACTGATAAGATCACAGAGGAGAGATCAGGGATCCACTGTACTGATAAGATCACAGAGGAGAGATCGGGGATCCAGTGTACTGATAAGATCACAGAGGAGAGATCGGGGATCCAGTGTACTGATAAGATCACAGAGGAGAGATCGGGGATCCACTGTACTGATAAGATCACAGAGGAGAGATCGGGGATCCAGTGTACTGATAAGATCACAGAGGAGAGATCGGGGATCCAGTGTACTGATAAGATCACAGAGGAGAGATCGGGGATCCAGTGTACTGATAAGATCACAGAGGAGAGATCGGGGATCCACTGTACTGATAAGATCACAGAGGAGTGATCGGGGATCCACTGTACTGATAAGATCACAGAGGAGAGATCAGGGATCCAGTGTACTGATAAGATCACAGAGGAGAGATCAGGGATCCACTGTACTGATAAGATCACAGAGGAGAGATCGGGGATCCAGTGTACTGATAAGAGGAGAGATCGGGGATCCAGTGTACTGATAAGATCACAGAGGAGAGATCAGGGATCCAGTGTACTGATAAGATCACAGAGGAGAGATCGGGGATCCAGTGTACTGATAAGATCACAGAGGAGAGATCAGGGATCCAGTGTACTGATAAGATCACAGAGGAGAGATCGGGGATCCACTGTACTGATAAGATAACAGAGGAGAGATCGGGGATCCAGTGTACTGATAAGAGGAGAGATCAGGGATCCAGTGTACTGATAAGAGGAGAGATCGGGGATCCAGTGTACTGATAAGATCACAGAGGAGAGATCGGGGATCCACTGTACTGATAAGATCACAGAGGAGTGATCAGGGATTCAGTGTACTGATAAGATCACAGAGGAGAGATCGGGGATCCACTGTACTGATAAGATCACAGAGGAGAGATCAGGGATCCAGTGTACTGATAAGATCACAGAGGAGAGATCGGGGATCCAGTGTACTGATAAGATCACAGAGGAGAGATCGGGGATCCAGTGTACTGATAAGATCACAGAGGAGAGATCAGGGATCCAGTGTACTGATAAGATCACAGAGGAGAGATCGGGGATCCACTGTACTGATAAGATCACAGAGGAGAGATCAGGGATCCACTGTACTGATAAGATCACAGAGGAGTGATCAGGGATTCAGTGTACTGATAAGATCACAGAGGAGAGATCGGGGATCCACTGTACTGATAAGATCACAGAGGAGAGATCAGGGATCCAGTGTACTGATAAGATCACAGAGGAGAGATCAGGGATCCACTGTACTGATAAGATCACAGAGGAGAGATCGGGGATCCAGTGTACTGATAAGATCACAGAGGAGAGATCGGGGATCCAGTGTACTGATAAGATCACAGAGGAGAGATCGGGGATCGAGTGTACTGATAAGATCACAGAGGAGAGATCGGGGATCCACTGTACTGATAAGATCACAGAGGAGAGATCGGGGATCCAGTGTACTGATAAGATCACAGAGGAGAGATCGGGGATCCAGTGTACTGATAAGATCACAGAGGAGAGATCGGGGATCCAGTGTACTGATAAGATCACAGAGGAGAGATCGGGGATCCACTGTACTGATAAGATCACAGAGGAGTGATCGGGGATCCACTGTACTGATAAGATCACAGAGGAGAGATCAGGGATCCAGTGTACTGATAAGATCACAGAGGAGAGATCAGGGATCCACTGTACTGATAAGATCACAGAGGAGAGATCGGGGATCCAGTGTACTGATAAGAGGAGAGATCGGGGATCCAGTGTACTGATAAGATCACAGAGGAGAGATCAGGGATCCAGTGTACTGATAAGATCACAGAGGAGAGATCGGGGATCCAGTGTACTGATAAGATCACAGAGGAGAGATCAGGGATCCAGTGTACTGATAAGATCACAGAGGAGAGATCAGGGATCCACTGTACTGATAAGATAACAGAGGAGAGATCGGGGATCCAGTGTACTGATAAGAGGAGAGATCAGGGATCCAGTGTACTGATAAGAGGAGAGATCGGGGATCCAGTGTACTGATAAGATCACAGAGGAGAGATCGGGGATCCACTGTACTGATAAGATCACAGAGGAGAGATCAGGGATTCAGTGTACTGATAAGATCACAGAGGAGAGATCGGGGATCCACTGTACTGATAAGATCACAGAGGAGAGATCAGGGATCCAGTGTACTGATAAGATCACAGAGGAGAGATCGGGGATCCAGTGTACTGATAAGATCACAGAGGAGAGATCGGGGATCCAGTGTACTGATAAGATCACAGAGGAGAGATCAGGGATCCAGTGTACTGATAAGATCACAGAGGAGAGATCGGGGATCCAGTGTACTGATAAGATCACAGAGGAGAGATCAGGGATCCACTGTACTGATAAGATCACAGAGGAGTGATCAGGGATTCAGTGTACTGATAAGATCACAGAGGAGAGATCGGGGATCCACTGTACTGATAAGATCACAGAGGAGAGATCGGGGATCCAGTGTACTGATAAGATCACAGAGGAGAGATCAGGGATCCACTGTACTGATAAGATCACAGAGGAGAGATCGGGGATCCAGTGTACTGATAAGATCACAGAGGAGAGATCGGGGATCCAGTGTACTGATAAGATCACAGAGGAGAGATCGGGGATCCACTGTACTGATAAGATCACAGAGGAGAGATCGGGGATCCACTGTACTGATAAGATCACAGAGGAGAGATCGGGGATCCAGTGTACTGATAAGATCACAGAGGAGAGATCGGGGATCCAGTGTACTGATAAGATCACAGAGGAGAGATCGGGGATCCAGTGTACTGATAAGATCACAGAGGAGAGATCGGGGATCCACTGTACTGATAAGATCACAGAGGAGTGATCGGGGATCCACTGTACTGATAAGATCACAGAGGAGAGATCAGGGATCCAGTGTACTGATAAGATCACAGAGGAGAGATCAGGGATCCACTGTACTGATAAGATCACAGAGGAGAGATCGGGGATCCAGTGTACTGATAAGATCACAGAGGAGAGATCGGGGATCCAGTGTACTGATAAGATCACAGAGGAGAGATCGGGGATCCAGTGTACTGATAAGATCACAGAGGAGAGATCGGGGATCCAGTGTACTGATAAGATCACAGAGGAGAGATCGGGGATCCACTGTACTGATAAGATCACAGAGGAGAGATCGGGGATCCACTGTACTGATAAGATCACAGAGGAGAGATCGGGGATCCACTGTACTGATAAGATCACAGAGGAGAGATCAGGGATCCAGTGTACTGATAAGATCACAGAGGAGAGATCGGGGATCCAGTGTACTGATAAGATCACAGAGGAGAGATCAGGGATCCACTGTACTGATAAGATCACAGAGGAGTGATCAGGGATTCAGTGTACTGATAAGATCACAGAGGAGAGATCGGGGATCCACTGTACTGATAAGATCACAGAGGAGAGATCAGGGATCCAGTGTACTGATAAGATCACAGAGGAGAGATCAGGGATCCACTGTACTGATAAGATCACAGAGGAGAGATCGGGGATCCAGTGTACTGATAAGATCACAGAGGAGAGATCGGGGATCCAGTGTACTGATAAGATCACAGAGGAGAGATCGGGGATCCACTGTACTGATAAGATCACAGAGGAGAGATCGGGGATCCACTGTACTGATAAGATCACAGAGGAGAGATCGGGGATCCAGTGTACTGATAAGATCACAGAGGAGAGATCGGGGATCCAGTGTACTGATAAGATCACAGAGGAGAGATCGGGGATCCAGTGTACTGATAAGATCACAGAGGAGAGATCGGGGATCCACTGTACTGATAAGATCACAGAGGAGTGATCGGGGATCCACTGTACTGATAAGATCACAGAGGAGAGATCGGGGATCCAGTGTACTGATAAGATCACAGAGGAGAGATCAGGGATCCACTGTACTGATAAGATCACAGAGGAGAGATCGGGGATCCAGTGTACTGATAAGATCACAGAGGAGAGATCGGGGATCCAGTGTACTGATAAGATCACAGAGGAGAGATCGGGGATCCAGTGTACTGATAAGATCACAGAGGAGAGATCGGGGATCCAGTGTACTGATAAGATCACAGAGGAGAGATCGGGGATCCACTGTACTGATAAGATCACAGAGGAGAGATCGGGGATCCACTGTACTGATAAGATCACAGAGGAGAGATCGGGGATCCACTGTACTGATAAGATCACAGAGGAGAGATCGGGGATCCACTGTACTGATAAGATCACAGAGGAGAGATCCCAACTTCTCCTAAACGTCCGTTTACCAGCAGCAGAGTGCATGAGGCCCCATGTGATATATTTATTATTTATATGATACGTCTTTTAGTTATGATACATTTATTATAGGATATATCTATTATTATGTGTACATACAAGTGACAGGATGTTTAGAGTACACATATATATTTACATTTACATATTATATGATAAATCTATTATACCATGCATCTATTAATATTATTATTATTATTATTATTATTATTATTGTACAGGATTTATATATTTCCAGCAGTTTGCACAGCGCTTTACAACATGATTATATATTGTTATTTATACAATACATGAATAATATGTTACATCTATTACACATGATATGATACATCAATTATATGATACATGTATTACAGGATATATTTATTATAATTTATTATTACAGGTACAGTGAAACCTTGGTTTGAGAGTAACTTGGTTTGAGAGCGTTTTGCAAGACAAGCAAAATGCTGTAATAAATTTTGCCTTGATATACAAGCGATGCCTTGATATACAAGCGATGTCTTGATATAAGAGTAGCGTCATGTCACACCTGAGTATAAAAGAGAAGAGAGGCTCCTCCTCTAAGTGTAGCAATATGGTTACATGTAATGAAGGGACAACATTTATCAACTTATTGCTACACTTAGAGGCGCCTCTCTTCCTTTTATTACCTGTAAAAAAAAATGCTTTGATATACAAGCGCTTTGGATTACAAGCGTGTTTCTGGAACGAATTATACTCGTTGGCCCGGATTCAGAAAGCACTTACGCCGACGTATCTTTATATAGGCCGCGTAAGTGCACGGATGCGCCGTCATATCTTGAATTTTGGCTCCATCTAACCGACGTAAGTCTCCTACGCCGTCGTATCTTGGGCGCATATTTACGCTGGCCGCAAGGGGCGCTTCCATTGTTTTATGCGTCGAATATGTAGATGAGCGAGATACGCCGATTCACGAACGTACTTACGCCCGTCGCAGTAATCTTCGCCGTTTACGTAAGGCGTACGTCCGGCGTAAAGTTAAGCCTCATAAAGCAGGTGTAAGTCTTGTTAGGGTATGGGCGACGGAACAGCCGCTGTATTTTACGTTGTTTACGTAAGTCGTACGTGAATGGGGCTGGGCGTAAGTTACGTTCACGTCGTACGCATTGAGCCGTCGTATCTTAGGGAGTATATGCAACGTGATTCTGAGCATGCGCGCGCATGGGCCATTCGTTCGGCCCTTCATTTACATGGGGTCAAGCTTAATTTTAATAGATCACGCCCACTACCTTCCTACTTTGAATTAGGCGGGCTTACGCCGGCTAATTTACGTTACGCCGGCGCAACAAAGGGAGCAAGTGCTTTGTGAATACTGTTCTTGCCTCTCTATGTTACGTCGGCGTAGCGCATGTGAGATGCGCTACGCCGCTCTAAAGATGCGCCGATCTACGTGAATCCGGGCCGTTGTATTTATATAGTGCTGTCAATTATTGCAGGGCTTTACAAATATATATTGTAAATTTACATATTACATCTATTATTTATAATGATAAATCTATTATATCATACATCTATTATTTATAATGATAAATCTATTATATCATACATCTATTATTATTATTATTATTATTATTATACAGGATTTATAAAGTGCCAGCAGTTGGCGCAGCGCCTTACAACATGATTATTTATTGTCATTTATATGATACATTTATTATACATAGTATACATTTATTATAGGATACATTTACTATATGATACATTGATTATACATACTATACATTGATTATACATAGATTATATAACATATTGATTATACATAGTATACATTGATTATATGATACATTGATTATAAATAGTATACATTGATTATATGATACATTGATTATAAATAGTATACATTGATTATATGATACATTGATTATATGATACATTGATTATATGATACATTGATTATATGATACATTGATTATAGGATACATTGATTATAGGATACATTGATTATAGGATACATTGATTATAGTATACATTGATTATATGATACATTGATTATAGGATACATTGATTATAGGATACATTGATTATAGTATACATTGATTATATGATACATTGATTATAGTATACATTGATTATAGTATACATTGATTATATGATACATTGATTATACACAGTATACTATTATCTCTTATCCATCCACAGCCCCGCCGGTTACAATGTATCGGAAGAGTCCCCGCAGATCGGGACGGGTGACGTCACCGCCGGTGATTGACAGCTGAGCTGCGCTGCCAAAGTCGGCGACTCGCATCCTCCGGCTGCTCTGATTGGACGGGGGAAAGGAAGGAGTGTGGCTGGATTAGCGGTCTGCATTGCTTTGCTTCCTTCCTAGAGGGAGAAGGGGAGAGCAGAGCTCCTCCATCCCCCAATCCCAGCACTCAGAGGCCCGGATGTTGGCTCCAATCCTGGCTTTTTATTCACTTCCATAAAAGGGCAGAGAAGAGTCTGAAGACTCCTCCGAACTTCCCTCACTTTGCTGGACCCTGAAAAGTTTTCCTCCTCCTGTGCTCCCCTCTGAGGCTCGCTGCCCCTCCTCCAGGCTGCTGCTCAGTTAGCGGTTGTGAGAATAGAGGAGAGGAGAAGAGAGGAGAAAAGAGGAGAGCAGGGAGAGAAAGCAGGGAGAGGAGAGGAGGGGGAGTGACTGCAGCAGATTGAGAAGCAGTGACGTGATCCCAGCCTGGAGAGCTCAGCCAGGGGGACTCCATTATCTGAGGCACACAGCCTGCCCCTGTCCTCCTCTTCATTGTCCAGCCTGGGTGACCACTGTGCAAGCAGAGAGGTAAGTGTGTGTGTGGGGTGGGGGGTGCATGCATTTATTACCCCCCTCCATCCCAGCCCCATGCTCTATTACCCCCCCCCCCCCCCCCCCCATCCCTCTGTATGAAAAGTTCTATTGCAGCCAGCAAGCAGACAGACCGGTTTTGTTGGTTGGGATTGGAAACAGGTGAAGAGATTCCCAGAGAGGAGGATGTGAGGAGCACAATGGATGATGATGTGCCTGGCTGGCTGCAGAGAGAGGAGAGGGAGCCATCCTGGGCTTGGAGGAGAGGAGAGGGAGCCATCCTGGGCTTGGAGGAGAGGAGAGGGAGCCATCCTGGGCTTGGAGGAGAGGAGAGGGAGCCATCCTGGGCTTGGAGGAGAGGAGAGGGAGCCATCCTGGGCTTGGAGGAGAGGAGAGGGAGCCATCCTGGGCTTGGAGGAGAGGGAGCCATCCTGAGCTTGGAGGGGGGGAGAGGGAGCCATCCTGGGCTTGGAGGAGAGGGAGCCATCCTGGGCTTGGAGGAGAGGAGAGGGAGCCATCCTGGGCTTGGAGGAGAGGAGAGGGAGCCATCCTGGGCTTGGAGGAGAGGAGAGGGAGCCATCCTGGGCTTGGAGGAGAGGAGAGGGAGCCATCCTGGGCTTGGAGGAGAGGAGAGGGAGCCATCCTGAGCTTGAAGGGGGGGAGAGGGAGCCATCCTGGGCTTGGAGGAGAGGGAGCCATCCTGGGCTTGGAGGAGAGGAGAGGGAGCCATCCTGGGCTTGGAGGGGAGGAGAGGGAGCCATCCTGGGCTTGGAGGAGAGGAGAGGGAGCCATCCTGGGCTTGGAGGGGAGGAGAGGGAGCCATCCTGGGCTTGGAGGAGAGGAGAGGGAGCCATCCTGGGGTTGGAGGAGAGGGGAGGGGAGCCATCCTGGGCTTGGAGGGGAGGAGAGGGAGCCATCCTGGGCTTGGAGGAGAGGAGAGGGAGCCATCCTGGGGTTGGAGGAGAGGGGAGGGGAGCCATCCTGGGCTTGGAGGGGAGGAAGCTGCCCTGAGCTAGGAGGAGCTGCACAGTCCAGCCAGCAAGCCAACTTCATCCAGAGAGGGAGGCATGCTCTGCCAGATGGGAGTCGTAGTCCCCCCCCCCCCCCCCCAGATACAGGGTGACGGAGCGACTTTAAGATATTTTGTTATTTTTAGGCGTTTTATAGGGCGCAGGCTGTTCAGAGGGAGTTTTATTGAGTGTGAAGAAGAGCTTACACTCTAAACTTCCTGTCGCTTGTTGTTGTATGTACACATGTTCGGTTTAATTGGGTGGAGAAAGTTGAGTATATGAAAGGGGGAGCCGAACCCCAAGACTGACCGCTAAGTCGCGGAAACCTATATAGAAAATATTTATTTCAACGCTCCCCTTTTGTTTTTGTTTTATTTTTTTTTATATATTGTTTTTGTTTGTTTATATAATATATATTTCATTATTATTTACTTGTATATAATATTTATTATTTCATTATTTTTTTTTTATTTTTTTTTTAATAGTTCGTTTAATTCAACCAAATAACAACAGGGTAAAAAACAATACATTTTACAATAAGTCCCTTATGTCAAAAAGCCAGTTGCATGTATCCTATATACTGTAATTTTTTTATTATTATTGTATTTTTAAGTATAAATGAAAAAAGGCGCTTATTTTAGTTTAATCGAAGGTGATCGTCATACATGTTACAAATGGACCGTAAGACCTTCAGGTTTCGCGCCGCGTGGACTGAATGGTGGTAAAAGTGGACCTGTACTTTCTAATACTGACCATAGCCTTTGCTGGTCAGGGCCCTAAACTGTCAAAATAGACCATTAAAGGACCCGGTGTACATAGGGGGAGGGGTGGGGGGGGGGGTGGGGTTGTCATGCTTTCACGTTGACTTTTGTATGGGGGGGGTCTCTAATGCCATTGTACATGAAGTCCAATCATCAGTCAGCTGTGCCGGGCTCCATTCAGCCAATAATAAAATAAACTGATCACAAAATACAATTTTGATCCAAATCCTCCCCGTTCTATGGGGACCTTTTACTGTCATTTAATAAGAGTTCATCGTTTAGGATAGTGGTCTCCAAACTTTGGCCCTGGGGCCAGATGAGGCCCTTTTCTTGCTTTTATCCAGCCCTTGAGGCATAATTCCTTCCACTGTACCCCACCCCCCACCATGGGGGCATAATTCCTTCTACTGGTCCCACCCCCCACCATGGGGGCATAATTCCTTCCACTGGTCCCCCCCCCCCACCATGGGGGCATAATTCCTTCCACTGGTCCCCCCCCCCACCATGGGGGCATAATTCCTTCCACTGGTCCCCCCCCCCCCACCATGGGGGCATAATTCCTTCCACTGGTCCCCCCCCACCATGGGGGCATAATTCCTGCCACTGGTCCCCCCCCCACCACCATGGGGGGCATAATTCCTTCCACTGGTCCCCAACTATTTCTCCCCCTAATACCCAAGATCGGGTATTGTTTACTCGCACTGGGCACAGTCCGGCCCCCCTAAAGTTTGAAAGACCGTAAACTGGCCCTATGGAAAGTTCTCGGTTCTCATTGGCCCACTTTACCAAAATGCCCGTAATGGTTGTATTGTATCGGCACTTGGAGAACCTGTCACCAGAACATTAATTTCTACTCTCTTCCCAATGTATTATATAAGTGCATTTAATGCATTGCTGTAAAATCCTCCCTTATGTATAGCATTCAAAAGCTCTGAGGCTGCTGCTGGGGGCCGCCATCTTGGATGTGATGTCAGCGGGCTCAGAGCTGCCACTCAAATGACCCCCCTATAGCAGTGATGGGCAACCTTGGCACCCCGGATGTTTTGGAACTACATTTCCCATGATGCTCCACTACACTGCCGAGTGCATGAGCATCATGGGAAATGTGGTACCAAAACATCTGGTGGGGCCGAGGTTCTCCATCACTGGTTTGCTGAAGGAGGGGAGGGGCAGAGGAGCTGGGCCAACGCAGACAGTAAATTGCTCATTCCCAGAAGGGCGGGCTGTGTAATGCAAGGAGGGAGGGGGCTGTGCTGGAGACGCTCCCCCCGACTTGTTCATTTCCCCCCGACTTAGTTGGGGTAGGCGGTACACTTTGGTGGGGGTGGGACCAGACACGCCCTGTGACCTTTGACCTCTGGGATCCCACCTTCTGACCTTTGGGGGAGGCCCCTGTTCAAATTCCTGAGTCCTAGCCATATTCTTCAATGGGAAACCCCTAACCCTACTTATAATTTATATAGCGACAACCGTTTAGGCAGAACTTTCTATAGTGCGCCGGGTTCTCTGACAAGTTCAGAGTTGCATTGCAAATCATTAAAAAAAAAAAAAAAAAAATCACAGAAAAATTGAGTCATTTTAAATGGTTTTATTTTTTCTTCCTAAAAAAAAAAAAAAAAAATTAAATAAAAAAAAAAAAAATTAAATGGCTAATTATTTCTGTGATTTTTTTTATTTTTTTTTCCTGCAATTTTTGAAATTGGTGACAAGGTCCCTTTAAGACCAAAGTGGTGTCACCCGCAGCAGCAGCCAATCCGCATAGATTTTTCTGGGTTCGGACTCCCAGGAATTGAGAAAAGCTGCGAGCAGATTGGCTGCCGTCGCTCCTGTGTACTCTGCCCTGGTCTCATTATATTTTCGTGACCGATGACGCGCTGTGCGTCCCGTGAGAGTTGTTTGTGTTTATTTCTATGGAGTCTGAGGTTTCACCGCGTCTCTTCTTCCTCTTTCTTTGTTATTTTTTTCTGGTGGGGCGACGGATTTCTTGATTTGCGTTTTTTCGTGACTCTTGGGTTTGGTAGCAGCTGATGACGGGGATCGGCGATGGGCCCCGCGTCTGCAGAGCTGGGTGTGGATGAGGAATGGGTGGGAATCGCAGCCGTGGGAATCCCTGAGATCGTCACATTTGTGACTTTGTGGTTAGCGAAGGGTTAAAGGAGTTTATTTCTAGTGGCAGAGATTTTATTTGTCACCAAAATGTATTTTCAGCCATCTGGTGTTGCTTTTATTTCTTATTATTATTATTATTATTATTATTATTATTATTATTATTATGTATCAGTTTTGTTGTAGATTTTGTTCACAATGTATCAATATTTGTGAGTTTTTATGTAAAGTGCATGTCTACCTAAAACAGATTTTTCTAGTTTTTGTTGGAGGGGGGTGGGGGGCGGGGGCATTCACACTATTGATTTGCTGTAAAATGTGCAACACGTGTTGGGTGGCAGGCAGGATTTTTGGCATGTCGGGCAGCCCATATAATTTGGAAGCCCCAACACAGACAGGGGCGGACTGACAACTCATGGGGCCCCCGGGCAATAGAAGATTATGGGCCCCCGGGCTTACAGATGGCCACCACACCAGGAGGCAGTGCAGAGGCGGGGCAGCTAAAATCTCGGGATTTTCACATCAAAAGCATGTCGGTTTCGGACATATCGGGGACAGATGTAAAAAAAAAACACAGATTTTTACATACTGTCCCTGGTTTTACTGAGCCTGGCAACCCGGATAGGCAGTGCCCGAGTGACTCAATGGTCAGTCCGCACCTGAACACAGCCCTTCTCCATAGAGGAACCCTTGAAATAATTTTCAGATCTTAAGGGGGGGGACCTGACCTGACCTAAAAGTCACTAATTGGGGTCAGTAGGAGGATTGCCCATTAAATTGTTGGGCAGTGAGGAAGATGCCACCCTGAGACGGATAAAAAGATAATTGGTGTCCTACATCTGGCTCTACCAAGTGGCAGTGGACCTGGAGCTCTGGAGGAACCACCAAGTTGGAGGGACCATCAGTCACAGCTCAAGGAACCCCCAAGCAACCTCTAGATCAGGGGTGTCAAACTCAATTTCATGGTGGGGCCGCATCAGCATTATGATTGCCCTTAAAAGGGTCGGTTGTATCTGTGAGATTAGATGTCCAGCGTATCCCCCTCCCCCTTACATTAGATGTCAAGAGCCCCCCCCCCCCCCACCATCAGAAGTTGGGTCCCCCACTCTCCCTTACATCACAGTGCACCCCCCTTTCCTTATGCTGATGCTGGGAAGAAGGGTGTGGAGAAGGACCAGAGGAGGGCTGGAGGCAGTGGCGTATCTAGGGTATGGGACGTGCCATGGGGAGGGGGGGCGACAAAAATGTTGCCCCCGCACAAAAAAAAACCCACCCGTCCTGCGGCCACCTCTCAGCTCTCAGAGACCGGCACCCTGCCCCTCCTCCCGACTATGCCCACCACAGAGCTGCACCCGGCCCCTCCTGACTCCGGCCACGAGAGAGCGGCGGTATTTCAACTGCCAGCATGGCCCGAGTGACAAGGAACCGGTGGCAAGGACACGCTGAATCTGGTGACAGGGGACGGGTGGCAAGGAACCCGCTGTAAAGTTGAAATATTGTACTTTCATTCATGAGAGTAGGTGTGTAAATTGGGGCTTGTAGGGGCCCCATAGCATTACATTGCCCAGGGACCCGTGTGATGCTATTTAGATGGCACGGACTACAGCTTCTATCTGGAGGCGTCACCCCCCCCCCCCAGCCGCACCCCCATAGCGACGTTACCGGGCTAAAGTAACTTGCATGCGCCATGCTCTGCAGTTACCACCTGACCTCCGTACTGCATCCCCCTAGATTGGAGCCGGCCTGATGGGGCCCCATTAGCACTTGGGGCACCCGGTCTGTGCCCATTCTGTAAGACGGCCCTGCCAGGAAGGGGAGTAGCCCATTCCAGCCTTGTGTAGATCTCCAATCTTCTCCCCGACATCCTTGGACAGATCTTTGGCCTTAGTGGAGAGATTGGAATCTGATCGATTGCTTCTGTGGACAGGTGTCTTCTATACAGGTAACAAGCTGAGATTAGGAGCACTCACGTTTTATGAGAGAGAGAGAGAGAGAGAGAGAGAGGGAGAGAGAGAGGGAGAGAGTGCTCCTAATCCCAGCTTGTTGCCTGTATAATAGACACCTGGGAGGCAGAAATACTGCTGATAGGGGGTCAAATACTTTTCACTCATTAAAATGCAAATTAATTTATAACTTTTTTTTTTTTTGTGTGTGTGTTTCTCGATATTTTTGTTATTTTCTCACTGTTATAATAAACCGACCAATAAAATTATAGAGACCGATCGTTTCTTTGTCAGTGGGGCAAACTTACAAAAACAGCAGCCTATCATTTACAGTGAAGGGGGAAAAAAAAGTATTTGATGCCCCTTGTCCTAGTGATTGATTCCCACACCTCTCTGCTCTGATGCGCTGTCTCCCGGCCTCTAAGTGTACATAACAATATAATATGATGGCGCCCCCTAGGTCTGGGCGATTTTTTTTTTTCTGATGGACACCGCACCGGTAGGAGTTTTTAGGTGAGGCCGCGGCTTCGGCCTAGTCCGACGCGATCCTGGGAGAAGGCAGTGGACTAGGCCATAGCCACGGCCTCGCCTAAAAAAAATCTTGCTCGCCGCGATCCTGGGTAAAAGCAACGGACTAGGCCGTAGCCGCGCCTCGCCTAAAAAAATCTTGCTTGCCGCGATCCTGGGAAGAGGCCGCGGCTTCCGGCCTCGTGGCCTTTTCCCAGGACCGTGGCAAGCTGCGGGCAGGATTTGTTTAGGCGAGGCCTCTGCTTCGGCCTAGTCCGCGGAGCGCCGGTCCTATGAAAAAAAAACGAAAATATCGATTCCCTCTGAATCGATTTGCCCTCGAAACTCGCTTCAAATTTAAATCGATTTTTATTATTTTTTTCCCCCCCAGCCCTAGCGCCCCCATAATTCATGTCTCTCTATAAACCTATGTTGGTGTTTTTTAGGAGCAGGTGACTAACGGGACTGTCCTTTTTCCTTCCTCCGCAGGATGACCAATATGGCGCTGGACGGGATACGTATGCCGGACGGCTGCTACGCCGATGGCACCTGGGAGTTGAATATCCTGGTGACGGACATGAACCGGGACGTGACGCTACGAGTGACGGGCGAAGTGCACATCGGAGGGGTGATGCTGAAGCTGGTGGAGAAACTCGGTAAGTTTTGCGTGTTTTTTGCGGTAGGCGTGGCCGCTTTACAGCCATTGGCTGCTTCCCATCCCCTGTGGGCCGATTTGCAGAAGAATGGGCCCATTTTACTGCTTCCTCGCCCTCGTCTTTTTTTGGGAGGTGGGTGGGGGGGGAGTTTTGTTCACCGTGAATGAGTTTTTTTGTTCGGAGTTCACCCAACACCTCGTTCTTTGTTCAGCGTTCCACTTCTATTAAATTTTCTGCCTCGGAGTCATTCACGTTTTTGGCTTTGAAGGGTGCCAGGTTTCCACTTCAGCTTGGTGTTTTCCCTTAAGGAAGAACGCTGGGTGTCGCTCTGTGTAGAAGACGCAGGGTTTGGCCTTCTGTTAAATGTAGATCCCCCGCGGCCCCTTTGTCTCCATATCCCTGGGTCTGCACCCCTCTATCTGCCAGGTGCACGTGCAAGGATTTCGATTTTTGGCCTTGAAGGGAACCGGTTAGGATGGGAATGTTGGACCTTCCTTTACAAGGCTGTAATGAAACATCCCCCACACGCCGCTTGAGTGCTTTCGTCATATACGGCTTCCTCCCACGGGCGTCCGCTCCATAGGGCAAGGGGGGCAATCGAGAAGGTGTTGAAGAGTCTTGCGGCCGTGGGCTGTCTGAGCGGTCCCGGGCCGGATCTCACACACACAGCGAGCAGAGTGAAGCCGCCTCCCCCTCCAGTGTTTATGTGTACACAGGGGGAGGGAACCTGCTGTGCCTGTGCCATGCTGATGGCTGATCTGAGGTACTGAATGGGATGGGGGGTCCAACCTAGCTGAAGGGGGGGGGGGGGGGTTTGTACTGAAGGGGGGTCCATCTGTGCTGAGGGGGGGGGGGGGGGTTTGTACTGAAGGGGGGTCCATCTGTGCTTAAATGGGCTCCATCTGTGCTGTAGGGGGTGGGTCTGTGGGGAATGGGGGTGTCTGTGCTAAAAAAAAAGGGGGGGTCTATCTGTGCTGAAGGGGGGTCCGTATGTGCTGAAGGGGGGGGGGGCTGTGCTGAAGGGGGGTCTGTGTACATTCTCTAGGCTATATTTATATGGGCATGGAGTGAAGCTGAATTATCTCAAGAGCCATTTCTCACTGCCAGCTGGCCACGTTATCGGTAAAGCGGCGCTAAAAAGCGGCGATTTACCATAGTTTTAGCTGCGCTATTTGGCCGCTAGCAGGGTGCTTTTGATCCCCGCTAGCGTTTGAAGTAATGACTGTGTATCGCCGCTGCAGAAACGCGCACCCCTCACCCCCCCCCCCCTTCTGAGAAATCCTCACTTCCTGTTCTTCTGTCTGTAACTCCACACAGTAATGCGAGGCTTTCCCTCTGGTGTGGAGTGTCGTGCTCGCCCCCCTCCCTTGGACTACAGGAGAGTCGGGACGCTCTCTACGTTGCAGATAGAGAAAGGAGCCGTGTGTTAGTGGGCGTCCTGACTCTCCTGTAGTCCAAGGGAGGGGGGCGAGCAAGACACTACACACCAGGGAGAAAGCCTCACATTACTGTGTGGAGTTACAGACAGAATTCCAAAACAAATGGCAAGAAAATAGAAAAAAAAATCCTTTTATGGAAAGGGAAAAAATGTAGCAAAAAATGTAATCTTTGAAGAAAAAAAATGTCTCTGATCTTTTTATTTGCCGTGTAGGAATCATGGTGTGTGGTGATTGGTTGGTATACAGTTTAGAGTGATGTCCGCAATCTTCTCAGATTTATTGCTATTGGTTGGAGGGGGTGACAGAAATATCCCGGGGGGGGGGGGGGGGGGGGGGGGGCAGAACCCTTGCCTGCTGCAGGTGGTGAGAGTTTATTGTATATTCGAATATATATATTATACATTGTATTGAGTGTCAGAAATGTACAATTTGAGTGCTTTTCTCTATTCCATGTGTTGCCGTGTCCGTTATTTCCAAATAATCCGGTTAATGATTTATGAGCGCCGTTATCTCTGTTTACATGAATAGGAACACGTCTGTATTTTGTAGAGTAAACATTTTTTTTTTTTTGAGTCGTTACAATCACTAGCTGGAATAGTCGCATCTATCTGTATGTGTCTGTGGGGAAAAAAAAAATATATATATAATATATATACACATTCCTTTTATTTTTTTATATATATAAGCTACCATACAGCCAGAGAGGGTTACCATGTTGGCCATGCAACTTGTCATGCTACCCCATTCATCTCAATGGGGCCATGTCTCATGATTGATTTGCATGCTACTTCCTTTAAAAAAAAAAACTTGGTGATGTCACCGCTCTCTAGTGATTGGATAGGCTGCATTCTCAGTGATGTCACCGCTCTCTAGTGATTGGATAGGCTGCATTCTCAGTGATGTCACCGCTCTCTAGTGATTGGATAGGCTGCATTCTCAGTGATGTCACCGCTCTCTAGTGATTGGATAGGCTGCATTCTCAGTGATGTCATCGCTCTCTAGTGATTGGATAGGCTGCATTCTCAGTGATGTCACCGCTCTCTAGTGATTGGATAGGCTGCATTCTCAGTGATGTCATCGCTCTCTAGTGATTGGATAGGCTGCATTCTCAGTGATGTCACCGCTCTCTAGTGATTGGATAGGCTGCATTCTCAGTGATGTCACCGCTCTCTAGTGATTGGATAGGCTGCATTCTCAGTGATGTCATCGCTCTCTAGTGATTGGATAGGCTGCATTCTCAGTGATGTCACCGCTCTCTAGTGATTGGATAGGCTGCATTCTCAGTGATGTCACCGCTCTCTAGTGATTGGATAGGCTGCATTCTCAGTGATGTCACCGCTCTCTAGTGATTGGATAGGCTGCATTCTCAGTGATGTCACCGCTCTCTAGTAATTGGATAGGCTGCAGTCTCAGTGATGTCATCGCTCTCTAGTGATTGGATAGGCTGCATTCTCAGTGATGTCACCGCTCTCTAGTGATTGGATAGGCTGCATTCTCAGTGATGTCACCGCTCTCTAATGATTGGATAGGCTGCATTCTCTTTGTTGTCACCGCTCTCTAGTGATTGGATAGGCTGCATTCTCAGTGATGTCACCGCTCTCTAGTGATTGGATAGGCTGCATTCTCAGTGATGTCACCGCTCTCTAGTGATTGGATAGGCTGCATTCTCAGTGATGTCACCGCTCTCTAGTGATTGGATAGGCTGCATTCTAAGTGATGTCACCGCTCTCTAGTGATTGGATAGGCTGCATTCTCAGTGATGTCATCGCTCTCTAGTGATTTGATAGGCTGCATTCTCAGTGATGTCACCGCTCTCTAGTGATTGGATAGGCTGCATTCTCAGTGATGTCACTGCTCTCTAGTGATTGGATAGGCTGCATTCTCAGTGATGTCACCGCTCTCTAGTGATTGGATAGGCTGCATTCTCAGTGATGTCATCGCTCTCTAGTGATTGGATAGGCTGCATTCTCAGTGATGTCACTGATATCTGCTCGCCCATTCTTATAAAGTTTGGATATTTTATTACTATTTGCACCATAGACAGGCCGATGATGAAGAAATGTCCTATGTCCCTCAAATATCGGGACTTTGAATATATTGAGATTTGTCGGTTTCCCTTTCTTAGGAGGTCTTTTGGATGAACTTTCCCCAGTGCACAGAAAATTTAGGTAAATCCCCCAATTTTGGTAAGTTTTGCAGTTCCTCCCATCCCCCGATGTTTCTCTTGGGCTTCTTCATGCACACAGAGCTGAAACGCGTCAGTTCTCATTGGCAGTATGAAGCGCTCATATAGAGCATTTTTTTAGGAGATGGTTAAGGAGAGATTTGCGTTCTCTCTGCCAGAAATCTCCAATCAGAAACACAAACCAGAAGTTTTTCTCGGCGGACCGCTGGCCCCCCTTACGTTTTTGTGCCGATTCCTTCTCTCCCATTTCTCAGACCTCGAGGGGGGAAAACAGAAGTTGATCCCATTAGATGAAGTTGGCCGTCCCTCCGTGTAGCCCCCCGGGGGGACACTCGCCGATCTCCGGCTTAGTTCTCTCGCCGCCCTCCCATCGTCTTCTCTGGCCGTTGGCGGCACGGCGGTGGCGCTCCTCCGGATTTGACGTGACTCGTGTTTTTTTTTTTTATTGGATAAATCCCGGCCTAGGAAGCTTAAAACCTTCAAATGGCGTAATCTGAACCAGCAGCCTTGGGGGGAAGAAGTTCAGTTGGCCCTCCATGGGAGCTGCGGAGGGGCCCGGGGCCTCACGTCGAGCGGTTTATTTTTACACACCGAGGCCGACGCTGAGACGCTCAAGGTGACTCCTGCCGGCTGCGAAAAGCTCAAAATAAAGCAATTAGTCTCTGGAGCTGGAGAAAGGAACCGCAAACCTTCCACACGCCCAATTATTGAAGGTTTTCTTCTCTCTGGACTCCTTTCCTGTGAAGTTGTTAAACTGATGAATGGGCCTCTGTGTCCTACAAAGAAGACGTCTTGGTTCCATGAAACGCGAGGGGGGGGGGATCCGCCCTAAAGTGCGGCTAAAAGACGTTTTCGAGGAGTTGGAGCCTCTGTCAGGTTTTTATTGCGGTCAGTGTCCCCGCTGGGGGAGGTTGGCCTCCCGGTGTCCCCACTGGGGGGAGATTGGCCTCCCCGTGTCCCCGCTGGGGGAGGTTCAGCCTCCCCGTGTCCCCGCTGGGGGGAGATTGGCCTCCCTGTGTCCCCGCTGGGGGGAGATTGGCCTCCCCGTGTCCCCGCTGGGGGGAGATTGGCCTCCCCGTGTCCCCGCTGGGGGGAGATTGGCCTCCCCCGTGTCCCCGCTGGGGGGAGATTGGCCTCCCCCGTGTCCCCGCTGGGGGGAGATTGGCCTCCCCCGTGTCCCCGCTGTGGGGAGATTGGCCTCCCCCGTGTCCCCGCTGTGGGGAGATTGGCCTCCCCCGTGTCCCCGCTGTGGGGAGATTGGCCTCCCCCGTGTCCCCGCTGGGGGGAGATTGGCCTCCCCGTGTCCCCGCTGGGGGGAGATTGGCCTCCCCGTGTCCCCGCTGGGGGAGATTGGCCTCCCCGTGTCCCCGCTGGGGGAGATTGGCCTCCCGGTGTCCCCGCTGGGGGAGATTCGCCTCCCGGTGTCCCCGCTGGGGGAGATTCGCCTCCCGGTGTCCCCGCTGGGGGAGATTCGCCTCCCGTGTCCCCGCTGGGGGAGATTCGCCTCCCGGTGTCCCCGCTGGGGGGAGATTCGCCTCCCGTGTCCCCGCTGGGGGGAGATTTGCCTCCCGGTGTCCCCGCTGGGGGGAGATTTGCCTCCCGGTGTCCCCGCTGGGGGGAGATTTGCCTCCCGGTGTCCCCGCTGGGGGGAGATTTGCCTCCCGGTGTCCCCGCGGGGGGGAGATTTGCCTCCCGGTGTCCCCGCTGGGGGGAGATTTGCCTCCCGGTGTCCCCGCTGGGGGGAGATTTGCCTCCCGGTGTCCCCGCTGGGGGGAGATTTGCCTCCCGGTGTCCCCGCTGGGGGGAGATTCGCCTCCCCGTGTCCCCGCTGGGGGGAGATTCGCCTCCCCGTGTCCCCGCTGGGGGAGATTCGCCTCCCCGTGTCCCCGCTGGGGGGAGATTGGCCTCCCCGTGTCCCCCGGTGAACAAAATTGCTTGAATTTTTACAGGTTGCTTTTTGAAGCTGAAAGTGATACTAAAGTCTCAATGCACCAAGATAAACTTCTGCATTTACAACCCACTTGAAGTTTAATCTGCTGATTTATTTCCTTCCCTGGAGCCCTCAGTCCTGACGCAAGCAGTGGGAGGAGTTATGCAAATATCGAAATGCCTTGGTGGGTGTCAGTCTGGAGGACACCAATGATGGGACACTATTCCTCCCACTGACACCAATGATGGGACACTATTCCTCCCACTGACACCAATGATGGGACACTATTCCTCCCACTGACACCAATGATGGGACACTATTCCTCCCACTGACACCAATGATGGGACACTATTCCTCCCACTGACATCAATGATGGGACACTATTCCTCCCACTGACACCAATGATGAGACACTATTCCCCCCACTGACACCAATGATGGGACACTATTCCCCCCACTGACACCAATGATGAGACACTATTCCCTCCACTGACACCAATGATGGGACACTATTCCCCCCATTGACACCAATGATGGGACACTATTCCCCCCATTGACACCAATGATGGGACACTATTCCCCCCATTGACACCAATGATGGGACACTATTCCCCCCATTGACACCAATGATGGGACACTATTCCCCCCATTGACACCAATGATGGGACACTATTCCTCCCCCACTGACACCAATGATGGGACACTATTCCTCCCCCACTGACACCACTGATGGGACACTATTCCTCCCCCACTGACACCAATGATGGGACACTATTCCTCCCCCACTGACACCAATGATGGGACACTATTCCTCCCCCACTGACACCAATGATGGGACACTATTCCTCCCCCACTGACACCAATGATGGGACACTATTCCTCCCCCACTGACACCAATGATGGGACACTATTCCTCCCCCACTGACACCAATGATGGGACACTATTCCTCCCCCACTGACACCAATGATGGGACACTATTCCTCCCCCACTGACACCAATGATGGGACACTATTCCTCCCCCACTGACACCAATGATGGGACACTATTCCTCCCACTGACACCAATGATGGGGCACTATTCCTCCCACTGACACCAATGATGGGACACTATTCATCCCACTGACACCAATGATGGGACTAAAAAATCTATTCAAGTTTTTCATCCTAAAATCTCTCTGTTCCACATGCGTTGGCCACCATTACTGTCCTAATGAAAATGCTCTCTGCCTGGCAGTCATGCTGATCCTTTAGTTTCATTACTTTTTTTTTTTTTAAGCTGTCGGTCAGCACTCTTTGTCTGCATACATGTTCAGGGTCGGTATCCCTGTACTGAAGCCAGAGAGTTGGCTTAACAGCCAGGCAGCTGGCATTTTCAGGAAGGAGGTCAGCATTGGTTTTCTTTCTTTCTCTGATTTTCCTGTATAAAAAAAAAAAAAAAAACGGGGCAGAGTTTTTTTTTTTCTCCCGCAGAACCGGTTTGCCCGCTCTAAGGCGTTCTGTGATTATTCAGTGGAGGCGGAGCCTCGGTGCTGACAATGATTGCCGTTCTGGGAGAGCGCCGTCACTCCATCCTCCCGGCCACGGGATCAATGAATAGAACACAATGCGGCTGAAAGCGTTTGATTGTGTGACCCACGTGGCAGGAATTTTTTTTTTAATATAAATATATATATAAAAAACATTCTTAATAAATTTTTCTCAAAATATATCGACATGTATTTGAATTGCTACAATATTTTTTTGGAGATATATATATTTCAAAACGAATATATTCTTAAATATATGTGTGAATATATTATTGAATACATGTTGACATATATTTTTCCGAATTTATTTTGCGACTTTGAAGCCGCGTAGATGTGAACCGCAGTAAATGCAAAATTAACCACTTGCTGACCGCGGCACGAACATTTACGTTGGCGGAATGGCACGGGCAAGCGAACAAGTACGTCCCTTTTTTTAAATGTTTCTGCCGTATGGGCGTGCGCGACAAAACTGTACCCGCGGACTCGATGTCCTCCAATATCCCCGCAATCGTGTCACGAAGCCGCAGAACAGGGAGATGCCTGTGTAAACAGGAAATCGGGAGCGGTGAGCAGTGTTGTGTCACTGGTAGCTCCTCCCCCCTAACAGAATCGCTCCATAGGACACACTTAACCCCTTCCCCGCCCCCTAGTGTTTAACCCCTTCCCTGCCAGTGACATTTACCCAGTAATCGGTGCATTTTTATAGCTCTGATCGCTGTGTAAAGGACAATGGTCCCAAAATGGCGTCAAAAGTGTCCGCTGTGTCCGCCGTAATGTCGCAGTCACGAAAAAAATCGCTGATCGCCGCCATTACTAGTAAAAGAAAAAAAATATTATTAAAAATGCCATAAAACTATTACCTAGATGCTATAACTTTTGTGCAAACCGATTAAATCAACGCTTATTGCGATTTATTTATTTATTTTGGGTGGTAGGGATATTTATTATAGCAAAAAGGAAAAAATATTGCTTTTTTTCAAAATTTTCGCTCTATTTTTGTTTATGGCGCAAAAAATAAAAACCGCAGAGGTGAACAAATACCACCAAAAGAAATCTCTATTTGTGGGGAAAAAAGGACGTTCATTTTGTGTGGGAGCCACATTGCACGACCGCGCAATAGTCAGTTAAAGTGATGCAGTGCCGAATCGCAAAAAAGTGGCCGGGTCATTTGCCTGCCAAATCCTGAAGTGGTTAAAAAAATACATTCCTATTAAATTCTGAATTTTTTTTTTTTTATATATATATATTGTATTGTAGGCCTATAAAACCAGAAACCATTTCTGATATTTTTTTTTTTATTTAAAATATAATCCAAATCTGTACCCATTGAATTCCAAAATATTTTCACGAAACACGACAACACTCAGAATAGAAAGTGATGTTTTGTGTAAATGAAAAGCTGAACGCCTCAATACGCCGCGTGACCTTCGCACTCAGATCACCGCGTCCTTTTCTACAATATCTGGGTCATTTCCCAACAATACCATCGTTTTATTCACCGCGAGTCAAGTATAAATCTTCAGCCGGAACTGATCCTTGGAACCCGGCGCAGCAAATCCGGATAGAGAGCGAGCCCCGCCTTTTATTACTGGAATGTTTCTCCTAAAACATCTGCAATACAGTGGGAAGAATGTCCCTTACATTGGTGATCAGTGGGAAGAATGTCCCTTACATTGGTGATCAGTGAGAAGAATGTTCCTTACATTGGTGATCAGTGGGAAGAATGTCCCTTACATTGGTGATCAGTGGGAAGAATGTCCCTTACATTGGTGATCAGTGAGAAGAATGTTCCTTACATTGGTGATCAGTGAGAAGAATGTCCCTTACATTGGTGATCAGTGGGAAGAATGTCCCTTACATTGGTGATCAGTGAGAAGAATGTCTATTACATTGGTGATCAGTGAGAAGAATGTCCCTTACATTGGTGATCAGTGAGAAGAATGTTCCTTACATTGGTGATCAGAGGGAAGAATGTCCCTTACATTGGTGATCAGTGAGAAGAATGTCCCTTACATTGGTGATCAGTGGGAAGAATGTCCCTTACATTGGTGATCAGTGAGAAGAATGTTCCTTACATTGGTGATCAGTGAGAGGAATGTCCCTTACATTGGTGATCAGTGAGAAGAATGTCCCTTACATTGGTGATCAGTGAGAAGAATGTCCCTTACATTGGTGATCAGTGAGAAGAATTTCCCTTACATTGGTGATCAGTGAGAAGAATGTCACTTACATTGGTGATCAGTGAGAAGAATGTCCCTTACATTGGTGATCAGTGGGAAGAATGTCCCTTACATTGGTGATCAGTGAGAAGAATGTCCCTTACATTGGTGATCAGTGGGAAGAATGTCCCTTACATTGGTGATCAGTGAGAAGAATGTTCCTTACATTGGTGATCAGTGAGAAGAATGTCCCTTACATTGGTGATCAGTGGGAAGAATGTCCCTTACATTGGTGATCAGTGAGAAGAATGTCCCTTACATTGGTGATCAGTGAGAAGAATGTCCCTTACATTGGTGATCAGTGGGAAGAATGTCCCATACATTGGTGATCAGTGAGAAGAATGTCCCTTACATTGGTGATCAGTGAGAAGAATGTTCCTTACATTGGTGATCAGTGAGAAGAATGTTCCTTACATTGGTGATCAGTGAGAAGAATGTTCCTTACATTGGTGATCAGTGGGAAGAATGTTCCTTACATTGGTGATCAGTGAGAAGAATGTCCCTTACATTGGTGATCAGTGAGAAGAATGTCCCTTACATTGGTGATCAGTGAGAAGAATGTCCCTTACATTGGTGATCAGTGGGAAGAATGTCCCTTACATTGGTGATCAGTGAGAAGAATGTTCCTTACATTGGTGATCAGTGAGAAGAATGTCCCTTACATTGGTGATCAGTGAGAAGAATGTCCCTTACATTGGTGATCAGTGGGAAGAATGTCCCTTACATTGGTGATCAGTGAGAAGAATGTTCCTTACATTGGTGATCAGTGAGAAGAATGTCCCTTACATTGGTGATCGGTGGGAAGAATGTTCCTTACATTGGTGATCAGTGGGAAGAATGTCCCTTACATTGGTGATCAGTAGGAAGAATGTTCCTTACATTGGTGATCAGTGAGAAGAATGTCCCTTACATTGGTGATCAGTGAGAAGAATGTCCCTTACATTGGTGATCAGTGGGAAGAATTGTCCTTACATTGGTGATCAGTGGGAAGAATGTCCCTTACATTGGTGATCAGTGAGAAGAATGTTCCTTACATTGGTGATCAGTGGGAAGAATGTCCTTTACATTGGTGATCAGTGAGAAGAATGTTCCTTACATTGGTGATCAGTGGGAAGAATGTCCCTTACATTGGTGATCAGTGAGAAGAATGTTCCTTACATTGGTGATCAGTGAGAAGAATGTCCCTTACATTGGTGATCAGTGAGAAGAATGTCCCTTACATTGGTGATCAGTGGGAAGAATGTCCCTTACATTGGTGATCAGTGAGAAGAATGTCTCTTACATTGGTGATCAGTGGGAAGAATGTCCCTTACATTGGTGATCAGTGAGAAGAATGTCCCTTACATTGGTGATCAGTGAGAAGAATGTCCCTTACATTGGTGATCAGTGGGAAGAATGTCCCTTACATTGGTGATCAGTGGGAAGAATGTTCCTTACATTGGTGATCAGTGAGAAGAATGTTCCTTACATTGGTGATCAGTGAGAAGAATGTCCCTTACATTGGTGATCAGTGAGAAGAATGTTCCTTACATTGGTGATCAGTGAGAAGAATGTTGCTGCTCCTCAGAATATTCCAACATGAGAGGAAGAGAAGTTTGTGGGTCCAGAATTACTGTCTGTGTGGCTGGACTGCCCCTTTAACTGGTTCTCAGAGTTGGTGGGGGGGGGGGGGTAAATCTCCGGAGTTCATTCTGCAGCCCCAGAATCGGGCCGAGGCGTGAAAGTCGCTTCCTGAGGAAGTTCAGTGAAACTTTGCAGGCCTCTGTGCCGGGACTCCGCCTCCTCTGGACGGGACTTTTCTAAATGCCATAAAATAATAAAATGTATCGAGGTGAAGTCACATGTTTAGAATTTTTTCAATGTCTTCATCTCCTTCACTGACCAATGAGGAGGAGGAATGGGAGGGGCAGATGTTCCTCCTTTCACATAAAGTTATATGAAGGGTGACAAATATTTCACACGGGTGTTTGTTTTTTTTTATTTATTTTTTTGTATCGGGAACAAATCGCTAATTCCGGCGTATTTTTCAGATTATCGTTGGTGATTTTTGGTGTTCATTCTTTGGCTCTCCAGCAATTTATATCTTGGGCCAGTGATCCCCAAACTACAGCGCAACTCTGTCCCGATTTGGAGGCGTTGCGTCTCGGCTTCTGTCCCGATTTGGAGGCGTTGCGTCTCGGCCTCTGTCCCGATTTGGGCGCGTTGCGTCTCGGCCTCTGTCCCGATTTGGGCGCGTTGCGTCTCGGCCTCTGTCCCGATTTGGAGGCGTTGCGTCTCGGCCTCTGTCCCGATTTGGAGGCGTTGCGTCTCGGCCTCTGTCCCGAATTTGGGCGCGTTGCGTCTCGGCCTCTGTCCCGAATTTGGGCGCGTTGCGTCTCGGCCTCTGTCCCGATTTGGGCGCGTTGCGTCTCGGCCTCTGTCCCGAATTTGGGCGCGTTGCGTCTCGGCCTCTGTCCCGAATTTGGGCGCGTTGCGTCTCGGCCTCTGTCCCGAATTTGGGCGCGTTGCGTCTCGGCCTCTGTCCCGATTTGGGCGCGTTGCGTCTCGGCCTCTGTCCCGATTTGGGCGCGTTGCGTCTCGGCCTCTGTCCTGACGCGGTGATGGAGGAAAGGGCTCCCCCCCCCTCAGTACTTCAGTAGCCGGCAAGGGTTGATGGTGGAGGTGGTAAAGATCTCCGATGTTCCGGGACGGTGAGACGTCCCCCATTGGCTGCTCTCCTCTGTAATGTAATTTGTTCTCTTTCTATTTGTTACATTGTTGCGTGACGCCGGTTGTACGGGGGAGGGGATCATGTGACGTGGCGGGATGATGAAGAGCTCCATTCATAACTCTTCATTGATTATTATGGGATGTCGTTCCCCCGCCCCCTTCATATAAGAACACAAATCAGCCATGGAAGATAAAATCCATTTCCTCAATTTCTCCCCCCCCCCCCCCAGTGATCAGACTGTACACTGTATTTTTGTAGAAGGAGGCGGAGGCATTTCCTCAGTCTCCCCTCCCCCTCCCCCCAGGGAGATAGCATTTCCTGATTACTGGGGGGAGGGGAGACTGAGGAAATGACTCCTCCTCCTTGTACAAGGTATCAATGTACAGTCTGATCGCTGGGGGAGGGGAGACTGAGGAAATGACGACTCCATTGGACTAGTGATCAGACTGTCCTCTCCAGGGTCCCGCCCTCAGGTTGTCACAAGCCTATCCATCCTTCCCTGTAGATATCGGCACCCAGCTGACCCCTCCGGGGCCCCGTAGTAGTCGCCCGGTCTTCTATCTCTATGGTGGCCCCCAGTCTTCCTTGCAGCACTTGCCCCAAATCCTGTCTTTCCACAACCAATGTGTTTGGGTGGAGTGCCCCTTTAGGACCCTGCTTGGTTGGTGGGGGGGGGGGGGGTCTCCTCTCCCGGTGACGTGCGGCGCCACCTGTTGGGACCCGTCACCCTCCACATTCTCCTGTGTTGTGTCTTTGGCCCGGGACAGCTGCTCCGTGTCACAACCTGGGACCCCCTCCTGACACCCGGGGGTCACTCGGGACCACCTGCCCGGGCGAGCCGGACCCCCTCCTGACAGCCGGGGGTCACTCAGGACCACCTGCCCGGGCGAGCTGGACCCCCTCCTGACAGCCGGGGTCACTCGGGACCACCTGCCCGGGCGAGCCGGACCCCCTCCTGACAGCCGGGGTCACTCGGGACCACCTGCCCGGGCGAGCCGTACCCCCTCCTGACAGCCGGGGTCACTCGGGACCACCTGCCCGGGCGAGCCGGACCCCCTCCTGACACCCGGGGTCACTCGGGACCACCTGCCCGGGCGAGCCGAACCCCCTCCTGACAGCCGGGGTCACTCGGGACCACCTGCCCGGGCGAGCCGGACCCCCTCTGGCTGTCTTTTGAGGGTTCCCCCCCCTGGGGAAGGTCATCCCTCTTCATTCTCTCAGGGTTGCTGTGAGCTGAACTGTCCACCTGCAGTGACCAGGAACTTCCCCAGAAGGAGGCGCTCCGGCTGGAGGTTGTAGAATGTCGGCTTCCATCGGAGGCTTCTCACAGAGAATCATCGCCCTTCATGCAGTGCCCGGGCAAGATCATCTAGACTAGAGTCCCGGGGCAAACATGGCAAATTATGCCCCCCCCTGCTGAAATTCCCCTCCCAGCAGGAATATTTGCCCCCCCCCCCCCTATTCCTGTTCAACCAACCCCCCCCCCCCCCCCCACAACAAAATAATTCACAATTTATATTTCCCCCCCAAATTTCCCCTCCTAAAACAATTTTTATCCCCTCCCTCTAATCTCATTGCAGCCTCCCCCGCACCTCACATGATACCCCAGTGCCCGGGGCAGTCGCCCCTCCTGCCCCCCCCCCCCTCCCTGTCCCAGCTCTGCTCTTCTGATGAAACTTTCTGGATAAAGGATTCCCGGAGCACCGGGCGCTGGTGTACAAAGGGTTAACGTTCCCCGCGTTGTGCCAGGAAGTCTTCAGATAATCGCGGCTCTGCCTGCGGCGGGCGCACGCGGCTCGGATCGTCTCGCTTGGCACTGCGCGGCTTCTACTTCTACAGGTTCCAGAAAAACGTTTTGTTCTTCCAGCCGGGATCTCCGTGTTCCAGTCAAATAAGGGAAAGTGAGGGAGGCGCGCCGAGTGGCTTACACCCCCCCTCCCCCCGTAAACGTTTATGTTCTAAAATTAGAAACGCCAATTTGTTTCGTCGTGATTTGTAGTAAATCCAATACAGCCAGAGGAGTCGCCGGCCTCGCTGGGTGGGACTGCAGCCTCTTGTCATGTGATTCTATGCAGTCTTTCAGTGTCACTGGGCGGGACTGCAGCCTCTTGTCACATGATTCTATGCAGTCTTTCAGTGTCACTGGGTGGGACTGCCGCCTCTTGTCACGTGATTCTATGCAGTCTTTGATTGTATCACTGGGTGGGACTGCAGCCTCTTGTCACGTGATTCTATGCAGTCTTTCATTGTATCACTGGGTGGGACTGCAGCCTCTTGTCACTTGATTCTATGCAGTCTTTCATTGTATGTGATTGTGGCTGCAGTGAGCTGAGATGACTGAACCAATGGCGTGGCACCGAAGGAGCTTACAGTCAGATGGTAATTTTACGCACTCTGACTGTCTTGACGCCATTTTGGATGAAAGCCAAATTAATTTTCCTGTGTAAATATTTTTTGTCACACATGACTGGAGCCCCTGAAGACGGCCCTTCCAAATATGGCGTTTGTCTTCAAGTGCTTCTTTTTTTTTACCTCCACTTCTAATAACGGGTAAAAAAAATATCCAATTGTTACACAAGTTACATTGTAACTGAATGTTATTAAAAATGAAATTTCCTTTTTCAGTCGGCAGCTGCTGTCATTTCCTGTAAAATTCTGTGCAATATGGCCGCCGCCTGGAGGTGTTCTGCATACAGCTGGTAGAAGGGCCGCCCCCAGCTGGTATAAGGACCGCCCCCAGCTGGTAGAAGGACCGCCCCCAGGAGTGTCATTTCCTGCTTTGTGCGATTGGCTCGCTGATTTGTTTCCCCAGAAGTCTGCAGTGAGGTTCAGTCCGATTTTTAGGGCATCCCCTGCAATAGGAATTTTAGTTCTGGTGTGAATGAGGCCTTACCCTGAGCCCCCCCCCTCTCTGTCCTGCTATGTCCATGAGTGTCTTGCCTCTCCGGGACTCTCCTCCTGATTGGCTGAGACACAGCAGTGGCGTCATTGGCTCCCGCAGCTGTCAATTCAAGTCAGTTAGCCAATCGGAAGAGAGGGGGGGGGGGTTATTTGGGTTATATGGTGAAATCTCTGATTACTGGTAAGAATGGCGGGGGTGATGTGGGGGGTGAATGGTTGGGTTATGTGGGTGTGAACAGCAGGGGGGCGATGTGGGTGTGAGGGCGATACGGCGGGGGGCGACGTGGTGGGTGTGAACGGCGGGGGGCGATGTGGTGGGTGTGAACGGCGGGGGGCGATGTGGTGGGTGTGAACGGCGGGGGGCGACGCAGCATTTTTTAGGTTTTTCCGTTGGTCACTTGACTGAAAACGGATATTTCGCGTTTGGCGAGACGTTCGTTGACTGAATAGCCCAACATCTCTAAAGCCGTCCTCCTCGTGCGCCGTTCTGCGGTGGAAGATCGGCGTGACGCGGTCCTTTAAGTGATTAAATTTCCCATTTAAAGCGTTTTGTTGCAGCTGTTTAAATGCAAAAAAAAAAACCTTGTTGATCCTGCCAGAAATTCATGGCTGTCCTGTGATGACTCTGCCGGTGTTCTCTGTCTGAGGGGGGGGGGAGAAAAGGAATGCAGTCACCACAAGGACTGGCAAGCTGCAATCTGGCATTTTCGGGTTCCAATGATCTCCTTTTTTTGGCCCGCTCACCGAGTCCAATAACTTAAGCTATTTCCAGGCTGCAGATCTTCTCCTCTTTGTGGATGAAGTGAAGGGGGCGTGGCCGGTGTGCTTTGTACAGAGTTGGCGGTGTCCCCCCTCCCCCGTGGATAAGGTAAGTAAGTTTTCCGTTATTGGCCGGAAAGGTCTCCCTCGCGGGCCAGCAAGCTGTGCAGATGAGGAAGCTCTGCTGTGACATACTTCGGGGAGATAAAACTCTCACATGTTCTTTTATCTCTGGAAAGAATTTCTGCAGCCGGACTTCAGTAACGCGCCGCTTTATAAACTCCCCGAGCTCCGCCTGCCAAGTAATTCTACCGGGGGGGGGGCCCACGCCTGGAGCCACGCGCATATTCCTCGCTGAAAAGCCCCCGGATTATTGATGGCCGCCCTGCCAAGGTTTCTGCTTTTTTTTCCCGTCCCCTTGATGGAGAGAAGATCGAATCTAATGCGTCTTCCAGGAATTCCATCACAGCTGATGGCTGAAGCTCATATGGGGGGGGGGGGGCGGGGTTTACAATCGTTTTTACTATTTTCGGGGGTCTGTTAAGTATCTGCTTTGGATGGAGGGAAGCCAGAGGCGGCTCTTTAATTAGGCGGTCGCCTAAGGCCTCGCGCTCACAGGGGCCTCGCGGCGGCCTAATTTGCCTGACAGAGGACGGGGGAGAGCATCGGAAGGAATGATGGCACTGCCTGTGGACCAATCTCCTCATGCAAGGACTTTTTCCCGTCATGGGCGTGAGAGGGGCCTCGTGTCTACGTTTTCTGACCAAGGCCTCACAAAGCCTAGAGCCGCCTCCGAGGGCTTCCGAGGGCAGCATTCCTCAGGCCTGGGTTATCTCCTCTGTTGGCCAGTGGAGGAGTGCTGCTTCTTTTCTTCTCATCTCCTTTTTGTTTATTTGTAGATAAATCTTCTGAAGAGTCTCTGATCCCCGAGCTTTGCTATCGGCTGTGAAGTTGAGGACAAGAGATCAATTCTTCAATGGCCCTCTTTGTAGGAGATTTGTAGCTTGGATGGCGCCCTGGAGATAGGGGGGGGGGAGGGGAAAGTGGTGTTCTGGCATCTGATAAGCCTTGTGATAATGACCAGAGATGGACCATCGGAGTCATTTATGTGAAACTGACCATAAAGATCCGACTCCCGACTCCGAATCTTCAGCTAAACTGACCACACCGCTCTCCAGAGACAAAGTGATGCCTGTGGGGGGGAACGTTCCGAGAGTCCATGGGAAGTCATCTGATGGGTTCATGTTTATGGAAGATTCCCTCCTAGGGTGCGTGTTTAAATGCCCTAAGGAACATTCTTCCCACTGATCACCAATGTAAGGGACATTCTTCTCACTGATCACCAATGTAAGGGACATTCTTCTCACTGATCACCAATGTAAGGGACATTCTTCTCACTGATCACCAATGTAAGGGACATTCTTCTCACTGATCACCAATGTAAGGGACATTCTTCTCACTGATCACCAATGTAAGGGACATTCTTCCCACTGATCACCAATGTAAGGGACATTCTTCCCACTGATCACCAATGTAAGGAACATTCTTCTCACTGATCACCAATGTAAGGGACATTCTTCTCACTGATCACCAATGTAAGGGACATTCTTCTCACTGATCACCAATGTAAGGAACATTCTTCTCACTGATCACCAATGTAAGGGACATTCTTCCCACTGATCACCAATGTAAGGGACATTCTTCCCACTGATCACCAATGTAAGGGACATTCTTCCCACTGATCACCAATGTAAGGGACATTCTTCCCACTGATCACCAATACAAGGGACATTCTTCCCACTGATCACCAATGTAAGGGACATTCTTCTCACTGATCACCAATGTAAGGGACATTCTTCTCACTGATCACCAATGTAAGGAACATTCTTCCCACTGATCACCAATGTAAGGAACATTCTTCTCACTGATCACCAATGTAAGGGACATTCTTCTCACTGATCACCAATGTAAGGGACATTCTTCTCACTGATCACCAATGTAAGGAACATTCTTCTCACTGATCACCAATGTAAGGAACATTCTTCTCACTGATCACCAATGTAAGGAACATTCTTCTCACTGATCACCAATGTAAGGGACATTCTTCTCACTGATCACCAATGTAAGGGACATTCTTCTCACTGATCACCAATGTAAGGGACATTCTTCTCACTGATCACCAATGTAAGGGACATTCTTCCCACTGATCACCAATGTAAGGGACATTCTTCCCACTGATCACCAATGTAAGGAACATTCTTCTCACTGATCACCAATGTAAGGGACATTCTTCTCACTGATCACCAATGTAAGGAACATTCTTCTCACTGATCACCAATGTAAGGGACATTCTTCTCACTGATCACCAATGTAAGGGGCATTCTTCTCACTGATCACCAATACAAGGGACATTCTTCCCACTGATCACCAATACAAGGGACATTCTTCCCACTGATCACCAATGTAAGGGACATTCTTCCCACTGATCACCAATGTAAGGGACATTCTTCCCACTGATCACCAATACAAGGGACATTCTTCCCACTGATCACCAATGTAAGGGACATTCTTCTCACTGATCACCAATGTAAGGGACATTCTTCTCACTGATCACCAATGTAAGGGACATTCTTCTCACTGATCACCAATGTAAGGGACATTCTTCTCACTGATCACCAATGTAAGGGACATTCTTCCCACTGATCACCAATGTAAGGGACATTCTTCCCACTGATCACCAATGTAAGGAACATTCTTCCCACTGATCACCAATGTAAGGGACATTCTTCCCACTGATCACCAATGTAAGGGACATTCTTCTCACTGATCACCAATGTAAGGGACATTCTTCCCACTGATCACCAATGTAAGGGACATTCTTCCCACTGATCACCAATGTAAGGGACATTCTTCCCACTGATCACCAATGTAAGGGACATTCTTCCCACTGATCACCAATGTAAGGGACATTCTTCTCACTGATCACCAATGTAAGGGACATTCTTCCCACTGATCACCAATGTAAGGAACATTCTTCTCACTGATCACCAATGTAAGGGACATTCTTCTCACTGATCACCAATGTAAGGGACATTCTTCCCACTGATCACCAATGTAAGGAACATTCTTCCCACTGATCACCAATGTAAGGGACATTCTTCTCACTGATCACCAATGTAAGGGACATTCTTCTCACTGATCACCAATGTAAGGAGCATTCTTCTCACTGATCACCAATGTAAGGGACATTCTTCTCACTGATCACCAATGTAAGGAGCATTCTTCTCACTGATCACCAATGTAAGGAACATTCTTCCCACTGATCACCAATGTAAGGGACATTCTTCTCACTGATCACCAATGTAAGGAACATTCTTCCCACTGATCACCAATGTAAGGAACATTCTTCTCACTGATCACCAATGTAAGGGACATTCTTCTCACTGATCACCAATGTAAGGGACATTCTTCTCACTGATCACCAATGTAAGGGACATTCTTCTCACTGATCACCAATGTAAGGGACATTCTTCTCACTGATCACCAATGTAAGGGACATTCTTCTCACTGATCACCAATGTAAGGGACATTCTTCCCACTGATCACCAATGTAAGGGACATTCTTCTCACTGATCACAAATATAAGGGACATTCTTCTCACTGATCACCAATGTAAGGGACATTCTTCTCACTGATCACCAATGTAAGGAACATTCTTCCCACTGATCACCAATGTAAGGAACATTCTTCCCACTGATCACCAATGTAAGGGACATTCTTCTCACTGATCACCAATGTAAGGAACATTCTTCTCACTGATCACCAATGTAAGGGACATTCTTCCCACTGATCACCAATGTATGGAACATTCTTCTCACTGATCACCAATGTAAGGGACATTCTTCCCACTGATCACCAATGTAAGGAACATTCTTCTCACTGATCACCAATGTAAGGGACATTCTTCTCACTGATCACCAATGTAAGGGACATTCTTCTCACTGATCACCAATGTAAGGAACATTCTTCTCACTGATCACCAATGTAAGGGACATTCTTCTCACTGATCACCAATGTAAGGGACATTCTTCCCACTGATCACCAATGTAAGGGACATTCTTCTCACTGGCCGCCTGCGTCTTTTTGTGGCCATGTGCTCTAATGCAGGACTGATATTGATTTCAAACACGGAGCCCAAAAAGTTACCAGGTTTGAGGTGCACAAATATCACAACGTGGGAATGGTGGTGGAACAGAATAGGCTCTGATTGAATGTGGTGGTGGTGATGGAATAGGCTCTGAGTGTGGTCGTAGTGGTGGTGATGTAATAGGCTCAGATTAAGCATGGTTGCGGTGGTGGTGGGATGTAATAGGCTCTGATTGAGCGTGGCCGCGGTGGTGATGGAATAGGATAGGCTCTGGTTGAGCGTGGCCGCGGTGGTGATGGAATAGGATAGGCTCTGGTTGAGCGTGGTCGCGGTGGTGATGGAATAGGATAGGCTCTGGTTGAGCGTGGTCGCGGTGGTGATGGAATAGGATAGGCTCTGGTTGAGCGTGGTCGCGGTGGTGATGGAATAGGATAGGCTCTGGTTGAGCGTGGCCGCGGTGGTGATGGAATAGGATAGGCTCTGGTTGAGCGTGGTCGCGGTGGTGATGGAATAGGCTCTGAGCGCGGTGGTAGTGGTGGTGATGGAATAGGCTCTGATTGAATGTTGCGGTGGTGGGACGGGATACCTGACTGATTAAACATGGAGGAGCCCAGAGAACAGAAATGTTTTTCTCCCATATCTCGCAGTAACCAGCTTGGCGTCCTTGAGTCGATCTTGACATCAGGAGTCTCCTCCATGAATTACATTTATGTCATTAGCTGATAAATTCCAGCTGGCATGTTCTTGGCGGCATCGCCCAATGAATAAGAAGTGGATGATTCCGCTCGTTGGGGTCGATGCCGAGGGACAAGGACTGATTTGAAATGCACAGCGGGTGAGCGGCCGGTAAATGGAATTGGCGTCTCTCTCTTTGCACAGAGACCTACGTGTGCCGTCCTCCTCCGTCCTCGAGGGAATTGGCCGTGTAAATGGGGGAATTTGATCACATGAGCCAGAGGGCTGATGAGATTTGTTGGCTTTTAAAGCATGTAAACCCAATGAGTAAAATCCCCCTCCTAGAAACTCCAACCGGTTCGGAAAGTAATTGGCCGTGTTCTTACATTTGCAGCTTTTATTGAAATGATCCCGGCTGGTCCCGCCGTGAAGTTCCTTGTTCAGGAAATTCTATCATAGGGTGACAATTGCCACTATTTCATCAAGCCAAACCCCAACACTTATTAGCGATGCGGGGCAATAAAAGAATTCTGCAGTAGAAATGATAGGATTGCAAAAAGCTTGGGACACCATTGAGTAGTATTGCGGCGCATGAAGCACCCCGTGACAAATAATGGGTGTGGCCAAATTGTGTTAATAATGGGAGAAGATTAAAGGGCATAGTTAAAACAAAAAAGGCCAGTCTTTCCCCCAGTAAACCCCCCCCCCCCCCCCCAAAGCTCAGCCTGTCCCCCCAGAACAATCCCTCCCCGGGTGAGCCTGTCCCCCCAGAACAATCGCTCCCCGGGTGAGCCTGTCCCCCCCAGAACAATCCCTCCCCCGGGTGAGCCTGTCCCCCCAGAACAATCGCTCCCCGGGTGAACCTGTCCCCCCAGAACAATCGCTCCCCGGGTGAGCCTGTCCCCCCAGAACAATCGCTCCCCGGGTGAGCCTGTCCCCCCAGAACAATCGCTCCCCGGGTGAGCCTGTCCCCCCAGAACAATCGCTCCCCGGGTGAGCCTGTCCCCCCAGAACAATCGCTCCCCGGGTGAGCCTGTCCCCCCAGAACAATCGCTCCCCGGGTCAGTCTGTCCCCCCAGAACAATCGCTCCCCGGGTCAGTCTGTCCCCCCAGAACAATCGCTCCCCGGGTCAGTCTGTCCCCCCAGAACAATCGCTTCCCGGGTCAGTCTGTCCCCCCAGAACAATCGCTCCCCGGGTCAGTCTGTCCCCCCAGTACAGTCTTCTCACTGATCACCATTGCAATGGAGTCCTTCTTACACTGACTTTTTCTCTAGTGTAAGAATGCCCTTCTGCGCTGACCATCCTTGTAAGGGAGAATTTTATTGACTTATTTAATAAATCGGTAAAATAGGCAATAAAAAATGGAGTCAGCCTGTACGTTATCCGCTGTAAAGTAACAGACCGGCAAGAACGTGGCTCCACCTCCTTTATATATCTCTAGTCTTCGTACAGAACAAGATTTATTATTTTTTCCGTGAACACCGCAGCGTTGTCTTTGAGAAATATTTATAAATGTGTTAATTGGGTTTTCTTTTTCTTTCTAGATGTAAAGAAAGACTGGTCTGACCACGCGTTATGGTGGGAGAAGAAGAAGACGTGGCTCCTGAAGACGCACTGGACCCTCGACAAGTACGGTATCCAGGCCGATGCCAAGCTCCAGTTCACCCCACAGCACAAACTGCTCCGGCTGCAGCTGCCCAACATGAAATACGTGAAGGTGAAAGTCAACTTCTCCGACCGAGTCTTCAAAGCCGTCTCCGACATCTGCAAGACTTTCAGTAAGTAGGACTGGAAGGTGGGAAATGGACGCCCAGTTGCTGCCACGATGGGCCACTCTTGCATTTGGATGTATTTGGTTAACAAAGTGATGTTTACAGGCTGTTCTGTGTCAACAAGAGAGAGGAGACCAAATAACGCTGAGTTGGCAAATATCTCACATTGGTGCCAAGCTGGTTTCCTTTTATATAACTGAACCATTTTGGGTCCTATTTATCCAAAAGCCTCGGAAAGGAATCTTCTCTGGCCGTTCTTGCGACTTTATAGATGTAAAAACGGCTAGTTGTTTCTTTTTATGTTACACTGAAAGAGAAAGTGAGGATTTGATTGGATAAAGTGAACACAGACGGTTCAAGCGGTTGTAGACTTTGATGATCGATGGTTTTTGACCTGTCAGGTCAGAAGTTGTTCCTAGCAATGTTCCTCCATTGGGTTTTGCCAGGTAGTCGGGAGGTGAACGGGAGTATGTGTTCAGCTAGCATCAACACCATGGACGGTCTAAAGGTGTCCGCAGACATTGGAGGGCACTGATGTTTGATCGATCACAAGTGATCAGGTGTTGTATTCAGCTGGGAGATTGAAAGCGAGGAAGGGATGGGATTGGCTAGTGTGAAGGAAACCAACAGTCCAAAGATAGTCGTAGACTTTTAAGGTAGTTGGTTTTTGACCTCACACATTTGTTCTAGAAGACCATCCATTGGGTTTGCCCAGTGGTCAGGAGGGAGAAGGAGGATGTGATTGGCTAACATAAACAACACAGACAGTCTGAAGATGGTTGTAGACTTTTGAAGGTAGTTGGTTTTTGTCCTGTCAGGTCAGAAGTTGTTCCTAGTAATGAGTTCATCCAGTAGCCGGGAGTAAGAAAATGTTATCGGCTAGCATGAACAACATGGACAGTACAAAGGTATCCAAGACATTGGAGGTGAATGGATGGTTGGCCGATCATGAGTTGTTCATGGAAGCGATCAGGCATTGGGTTCCTCTGGGATCGAGAAAGTGAGGATGTGATTGCCTAGTGTGAATGAAACCAGCAGCCCAAAGATGGTCGTAGACTTTGAAGGTAGTTTTTGGTTTTTGGCCTCTTGAGTTGTTCCTAGTAGACCATCCATTGGGTTTGCCTGATAGCCGGGAGGGAGAGGGGAGTATGTGATCGGCTAGAATGAACAACATGGACAGTCTAAAGGTATCCGCAGACATTGGAGGTGAATGGATGGTCGACCAATCATGAGTTGTTCTTGGAAGTGATCAGGCATTGGGTTCCGCTGGGACAGAGAACGTGCGGATGTGATTGCGTAGTGTGAATGAAACCAGCAGGCCAAAGATGGTCGTAGACTTTGAAGGTAGTTTTTGGCCTCATGAGTTCCTAGTAGACCATCCATTGGGTTTGCCTGATAGCCGGGAGGGAGAGGGGAGTATGTGATTATCTAGCTCGGTGGTTCTCAACCTGGGGGTCGAATGACAATTTGCCAGGGGTCACCGATACCTGGGCTGTTCCTGAATCCCGCACCGCTCTCCCAGCCTTTTCATGGCTACCCAGCAGGGCTGTCCCTGGAGCTTGCGGTGGCCCACTCTTCACAGCCACCCATTCAGTTCACGGCATGGCTGGGGGGCAGAGACTAGATGTCAGCTGGCTGGTGAGGAATGTGAAGTGGGAGGGGCTGCAGGAGACCCTATCTCCTGATTTTGGCATAGGTGTCACTGCTGCGGTACCATAAGGGGTTTTAATACTGTACGAGTGGAAGGGACTGAGGGAGCGCTAAGTATCTGTGGGTGAGGGGTGCAAATTACTTGTCTTGGATTCTGACAACCCATGCTACAAAAAGTCCCATCATGCCTCTGCCTTTTTGAGTTATGCTTGTAACTTTCAGCCTTGCAATGCTTCATGGGACTTGTAGTTTGGCAACAGCTGGAGGGCCACCAGTTTGAGACCCCTGGTCTAAAGGTATGTGCATACATTGGAGGGAATTGAATTGATGTTTGACCGATCATGAGTGGTTCTTGGCAGTGATCAGATGTTGGGTTCCCCTGGAAGCTAGCTGGGAGAGAGAAAGAAAGGATGTGATTGGCTAGAGTAAACGAAACAGGGGGGGGGGGGGGAATTTGAGTGGAATTGGTTTTGTTGGATCATGTGTTTTCCTGGTAGTGCTTAACCATTGGGTCTTCGGGAGAGAAAAAGGAGGGATGTGATTGGCTGATACCACAGAGGGTCTAAAGTTTGCCATTTCTCTGAAAGTGGGTCAAATCGATGCTCATCATTGGGTTTGCCTGGAGCTGGGAGAGAGAAAGCGAGGATGTGATTGGCTGGTGTGAATGACCGAGACAGTCTTGGCCAAAAATGAAAATGGTGAATTGGTTGTGTGCTCAGGACCGGGTCGCGTGCGCGCCACCCACGGCTGGGCATCTTAAAGGGGGGCGTACCTGTCCGTGCTTATGCCCAGTCGTGCCGCTCTGCCGACGTATATATCGGCGTGAGGCGGTCCTTAAGCGATTAAAGTGTGCCAAACACCAGGAATCCAAAGTCCTTTTAACATCATGACTAACCGTGAAAGGCAACAACGCGTTTCTAAGGGCCAAAATCCACCACCTTCGGGTCCAATCGGACTCTAACAAAGCTCCTGTAACCTCCGTCATTGGTAATTGTGCCTGGATCAGCAGATCTTTCTGGATGACCACTAGAGGGAGCATGTGCAATTTTTTTTTTTTTTTATATGAAATATAATAAGCAAAATATGGAACCTCAACCTAAAACCAAAAGAATGTGTACCGGCTGGAAACGGAAATATGGCGTAGCCCAGGGGGCACATTCAGAAAGAATTCCGGTAATCTAAATAAATTCTGTCTACACCTTTTATATACATTTAGGTAAAGTGCTGAAGATGCCGTTATTCATGTCTCTATCCCCCGCGTCTCCCTTATTAGGACAGAAATGTGCTCGCGCTTCGCCTTGCCTTGGGTGGATCCAAAAATATGCGATTGTACAA